>NW_017280397.1:436804-453273 GCF_001594065.2 Cyphomyrmex costatus | reverse complement strand
TCTCTCTCTCTCTCTCTCTCTCTCTCTCTCTCTCTCTCTCTCTCTTTCTCTCTCTTTCTCTTTCTCTCTCCAAGCAATATTTCCCGCGGTTCTTGCGTGTCCTCTCTGCCCCTCGGGTAAGTATAAGCTCTTTCCAACAAATCCACCACCTCATTTAGTGCCACACTGAGGATTAGCACGAAAGCCTTCTTCTTGTGTCGCGCAACACGTCTGACCACGTATACGCGCGCGCTACTGTATGCTAATTCTTCGCGGCCGCCCGTAATAACCGGGACACATTCTAATTTTCTTGCCCGCAAAACCAGTCGACTGCAAACGGCGACGTTATTCCTTAAACTTTCCATGAATACACCTATTCCTCCTATCGATTCAGTGAATAGCTCTATGTACTTTTGGTGCGTGTATTAACGAGTCTAAAATGCTTTCATGTGTTTTTGCTATCACCATTCCGATAAGAATGAGTAACATTTAGCTTATTCTCGTAAGTAATCTTGTCCTGTATATTTTTGCTATGCATAGTACATCTTACGTGTGATATATATATATATATAATTTTTTTAAATTATTGTTATAATTTCTGTCTGAACTTTTATTAGAACAGAAGAGAAATTCTTTAAGTTTTTTTGTTAAGTCAATATTCAAGAAGTGATACACGGATATTGATAGTTTGACGTACAATGATATAAAATGTGTAAATCTGGATATCTTTTTTGTGGCTTTTGCACTCATAGCAAAAGATTGCGCGATGAAACTTGATACTAAGGAATGACATAACTTAGAACAATCAAATTTTTAAGTAATGTGAAAAGGCCAAATAATGAGCAAAAATATTTTTATAAATTAAAAATTTACCTTAATTTCTCCAATAATTAAGTACAAAAAACGTTTCGACTTTACTTAATTCTAACTAACGTTAAAATAATGGTGCAAATAGAAATCTAATAACGGGATACATGAAATTTAGAATAGAATTAAATATAAATTAATTAATGAAACGGAAATTAATCAATATATGTTAATACAAGTAACAAAAAAAGAACGATTAAAATCAAAAAGAGATCATGCCAAAAGTAATAAACATTATCGCGTATATCAAACGTTTATTTTTAATATTTTGTTACATATATATAAAGACACAATAAATTAACTATAAAATAAATGTTTAAAAATATTTATAAATAATTCTTTTTTTGAAAGCGAAAACACATTAATCCTGATAAAAAGTCTAATATATCAAAATTTTAAATTGCGGAGAAATTAAGTAGCTCTATAATTAAAAATAAATTATAGGAGTTAAATTTAAAAGGACTGAATTAATTTTCAATAATAACAACCATGCAATACGCTTTCCGCGTGATCAAGCTAGGCTGTTGAAAAATTTGATAAGCCGTTTGGCAATGCGATGTAATATTTTGTTTAAAGAATTTAAATATAAGCTGACCATTATTAATCCGATCATCATTTTATTCCGATTATTACTCATTTTCCCCTGAAAATGTAGAGCCATAATTTGTACGACTATCGAGAGAATTACAATCAATAACTGAAAACGTCATCGCACGTGTATCGTGCAAATATTAATTCTGTTTTGTTGAATTTTTCACGAATTATGGAACAAATGTTTTTAACGTGCTTGTTAGTTGGATTATCCATGAAATATTCGGCAAAATAAATTAATAATTTTTTTTAAATACTTAACGTTAAAGGACGTGTTACAACAAAGTAATTTACCGATTACATTAACACATATTTGATAATAAAATTATTGTGTAATATTACTTCTAATCGTACCATTCGTAAACAGTTTATGCAATATTAACCAGTGGATTATACATACACGATATGCATTTATTATCTTTTCGTGAAATACCTATGAACGCAAAATATGCCTAAATACCTGTCTCGTTCTACAACGAGGAAATTCTTGTTAATGTATCAAGCTAATACTTTTGATTCCATGGACCGACGTGCGGATTTGCACGGGCAGGCTTCGTAAAGTCAAGTAATTCCAGCGTGTTCCTCGTGATCGGATTGAGCTAGCCTCGGTGTAGGAAGGTTGAAAGCCGCTGTCAACATCTCTCAGTGGACAGCGCTGTCTGGCCCGTAAACCTTGTTATCAACCACCGGCCATTAGGGGTCCAAGGCGACAAAATGCCGAGCAAAGTGCCATCTTTCCCGAATAATTACGCTCCACATTGTCGATGCTATCGCGGCCCACGTACCTTCCTTATCCGCTTGCTTGAATTAGGAACGCGGGGAGCTTAACGATTTCAATTGAGGGCGTTACCAACGCTTTCTCAAAGCGCGCGCATGAATTAAAACGCGCTTAAAAGCGCGCGTCCTTAAAAGCGTGCATAAACAGGACGGCGATAATGCAATATATTTCAGAGACATTCGGGGGCGCGCTGCGGCGAGTAAACGTTCTCGAAAGCGTACTTTAAACGCAAGAAAGACTCGTATCTCCTGACTTTATTCCGCTATATCGCGTGGAACTTCTGTAGTTCAATTATGTATCGATCATTTTCTACTACAGTCTTAAAAGATAATTTTTATATCATATATGGAACGATATTTAAAAACTTTTTCATAAAATACTACTTGTTACGAATACTACATTTTTAATATAATAACAAATAATAACAAGTGATAAATGTCATGAATACAATAATTTGTTTATAAAATATTCGATGATGTCTTTGTAAAAATAACGCAGGCAAGGCAGTTTTGTGAAATTAATTGTATTTCCTAATTCAAAAAGACGCGTGTTCACATAAGGCAAGTTTATGAAATTCGCATATACCTATTTGGATTACTTGTGTGTGTTTGTGTAGATAGAAAAAATTGGTTGTAATACAACATCGTAATGATTTGCCAATAATTTACATAGAAATTGTGATACATATTTTGAGGGTTGCCGCGTTGTTTGAGAACAGGTCGCGTCGCTGGTGGCGGTAGCGACTGCGACTGCAACGCGAGGGGGTGGTAGATAGGGGTAGGGGGTGAAAACGCCTGTCGACCCATCGCTCATACCACGTTTCTCGTACACACGCTGATCTAGTTGTATTTATGCCGGCAGTGAATCACGTCGAAGGTTTGATTTGTCGATGGCTTTTATGGACGGGAATTAACGCGTGCAGCGCTTCGCATTTTGTTACTGCAAATGCTCACCACCCTCCCCCGCTTCTGTTCGGTCCCACTCGTCCGTTCCCATCCTCTTTTGGCTACTCCAACATTTCCGAATGACCGGTAGTCGCTCGATGATTTGTACTTCCACTTTGCCAATTTTTTTAATGCGGAAACAGCGGTCGAACGACCGTCGCTATTGCGTTGCTTTTTTCAACGCTGCGTTCGATCAATAATGATTTAAATTATTTGTTAGATACGTGAAGATGACAAATTGCGAAGCAGGATGCATATCGGATTAATTAAAATACACGAACAAAAAAATAAATAAGTTGGTTACGAAAGTTTAAATGTAATAGTGCGCGACGCAACCTGTTGAGAGATCAGTTTGTTGAATAACACTCAAACATGACAACTCACTCATTAAAGTAAATGTTACAACGTTTTAATCCATGTATGAAATATATTATATGTTTTATTTTGTATATTAATATATACTTTATTTTAATAAACCATTGACAAAAGGAGACGGCTTTCTTCTGGTTGCTTTCGTAGGGGACAAAAGTAGGAGACGTAGATCTCTACGTCTTACAACAAAAAAGATGAATAATTACCCTATGTAGTTTCAAAAGTGACACCACTTAAAAAATTGAGAAAAAGGGAGAAACTGTTTTTTTAACTTGACAGAAAATTATTGATTAATCAAATAATATCAATGAAAAGGATACACTTTTATCATGATCAAATGTTATTTTTGTTGTTTTTGTTCCATATCCTTTCCAAAAATCATTCTTTTGGAATTGTGACATTTTGACGATTTTTCATGAAATTAAGCTCTCCACTTCATTTTTCATAAGAATTGATAGAGTAATATTTATTTAATTCATTCACGATAATAATTCGAAAATCACATCTTTTTTTAGTTATTTTACTTTGAAAATATAAAAGAGCGATATGTTACACTGTTGTCATTTACGAACGAATTCTAAAGATCCTAAATGCATGATTCTGAGAATAGAACTTGGCAAGGTACCATCTTTCCTATCATTCCGTGATATCGCAGTGATGTACGTGAGCGTCTTAATTTATAACTCGCGTTAATTAAAGAGATCTATGGCGTTCTCCTTTCCGAATAGCTCTTATCGGTATCATTTGGATTTTTCAGTTCTTTCTCTTTCGAGCAAGCGGTCGTTTCTTCATCCCTATCACCGCGACTAGGATCCCCCGTGAAGCCATAGAGGGGGTCGCTTTAAGCTTCGAGGAGAAAAGCTCCGAAAGAAACAGGACTGGACGACATTCGCCCCTTCGACCACCGTGGATCAGAGCCACCCCCTTTCCCCTACGCACCCTTACGGCGCGCATCGAAAAGACCCATAAAACCAAGTGGGGTGGAATAACAATAAACTATCCGTATAAATCTTGGCTGGAGACACCGGGCGGTTTCGATAGCGCGACCGATTATCTTGGGAAATGCGTTTCCTCTCGCGGAATAGAAACTTGCTACAAGATTATAGCTGACGAAAGGGAGAAATGGGCTTAAACGAACGTCGGCAGGCTTGATTTGCTTTACGTTTATGAGTCGTTAGAGTGCCTTATAAATCTTTCCCGCAATTCCTCTACTATGCTATAAACGAGGACAAAGAACGGCATCTTTTATTGCAAAGAAACTGATTACGTTGTACGTTCGAAGAATGTTCATTTGTCATTTGTCCTGCATAAATTTTAGTTTAAAAGATTGTATTAAATATGATATTTTTTAATGTGTGATACAAAATACGCTAAAGATTTTTTAATAGAATTCTGGAACTTTAGTACAACGCAGGCTACACTTTGACACAAATTATACACTAGACTACATATAATCGTGAAAGAAATGTTTAATATTATACATACATATATATATATATATATTTTATATTCTCTGTAATTTAAATCTGATGCATTGCTTTTTTCGGAAATGGAAAATCATTATTTATAATTTAGTATTATATCTTTATAAACGTGTCTGAATATATATGTATAATTCATAAACTCACGGCACAAAAAGACGACTGGTATAGGAAAAAAAGTTTGCTTGTTTGGCATCCCCGTTTCTCATCACGAGTTATGGTCGTCCGGACGAGCGAATCGCGCGACAGACCAACGTGCTTGATTTCCATCTGTTGGCCGAACCCGGCGACTCTGCGGAGGGAAATAAAATAATCGACGTCGCGTCAGTTTCGATCGAGCCGGCCCCGCACCACCACCTATCCGCCCATCGAGAGCCGCCGCTGCCACCACCCCTCGCGAATAGTTCGGAGGTATAATATGCGGTGCTCACGGTGATTTATAGGCGCGTGATATTTCGATACAATGGCAGCAGTGGTGGCGGCGGTGGTGGGATCCGCGAGAAGGGGTAAAAGGAGAGGACCAGGCAGAAATGGGAGATAGAGAGGACAGAGAGGGAAAGAGGGAGAGGGTAGCTTCGGGCTGAGAGGTTACCAATGTGTGTCGAGCTTGCAAAATGAATGCCCGCGTTTCTTGCCCCGTGGACTCTATCACGTTGCTACCATACACGCCCCGCCTGCTGCTTGGCTGCTGCCAGAGGGAATGGGGGTACGGAACGGGATCGAAGCAGGAGGAGGCCCTCCACTTATCTCGCGGTCCGTAAATAATAAAAATATAGACATTACGCGACCGTATATCAAAGCAGCCACGTTCGGTTCACTTTGCGTTTAAGATAAATTCGCCCGCCGCGGAGCGCGATTCTACCACCGAAAAGCGAGTCCCGAGGAGTGAATTAGATGAGGGGTTGGAAGGAGGCGAAGGTCGTAAAAAAAAAAGAAAGAAAAAAAAAAGACTATAAACCGCCATGACAATATCAATTCTTGTCTCGTCGCGCTTTCTTTGCGATAATGCTTCGCCTCGTTTACGTGCGTCCGATCGAATCGAGACTTTACGAGTTAATTTGCACGACAGGGTCAAACTGACGGGGTCGACGGCGACGCGTCGATATTACTTGGCCAATCGTTTTATCGGCCTAACAATAACCCGTTAATCTGTCTCTCTGTGTCTTGCAGCCGGACAGTTCCTATAACCTAGATGCAACAACTCGCGCGAGACGTAGCTACAAAGAACTCAATTATTGGGCCGAGCGACGCGGGTCCGATGAAATTGTCAAGATCAGGAAAAAAGGACGACGTCGGAAGCGCGCGCGCGGTCTATATATCGGGCCTTGAAGAATCGCCATGGACTTTTTTTAACGTTACGTCAACCAGAAGACCGACGTCGTATCTGATACAAATAATTCTTTATCGACTTCCGCGAGGTGCAGCCTATATCCGCGTGCCATGACCGCGGATATCATGGAAGTTGCGACTTTCTATAGAAATAAACGATCAATGTTATATCATGTTTTTATTCTTAATAATATGATATTGTCATTTCGTATAATTATGGACTAATTATACACAGAAAGGACGATTTTGCTAAAGTAAAAATTTAGATGCTTCATAAATAATTACAAAAAAATGTCAAGTACGACAAGCAGTTGCAAAAAGTTTTAACATTCCTAAATTTTTGGCTATTTCAACAACAAAATCGTTCTTTCCCTAGGAACATATAATTGATAACAAATAATTGATAAAATTCTAAAAAGAAACAAACAAAACGTATAAAGGAAATATTCTAATATTCAAAATCCAGACGAATTGAAAGAATGAAATAATTAATAGTATATATCCGTTATATAGAGACAAACGGCTATAAGTCAGCAAGAATAGAACGTAGACATCATTAATTCGGAAACATCTTATTTTCTGTTTGCCGTTCCAGAGCAGATCGAGATAAATGGAAAGGCTAAATATCTCGGGCAGATCTAATCTAAGCCAGATAAAGATGGACAGTTTCTTTCGTTGATGGGAGGGTCGCCGAGGGGGCGCGCGAGAACGCGACCTCTTCTCATTTTACGTCCGGATGGAGGTCAATCGGGGGAGACGTCGCCGCTACCGTGCACGTCGCGATGTGCGAGCGGCAAAGGCATCGGCAGTCCGCAGCCGCTTTATAAACTATTCCTGTTGTCTCCTTGGGTATTATTCCGGGTACTGATTTATCGGCACCATTAATTAACGGACGCGCCTTTATTCGTACGAAAGGGACGCACCTATTGCTCACCGGTTAGACGCCAATTCAGTGCCATTGTTCTTGCGTCGTTCACACATACACACGCGTACACATACACGCGCACACTTGTACACATACCGATCGCGGACGCGCGTAACGCGCGCGCGCACACAAAGCGGAGGCAAAGAGTGCGCGCGCGAGCGCAACGATAATTTTTCCGAGTGAAATAAAGTCAGGAAAAGCGCAAGCATCGGTGGAGAACGTCCTCTGAAAGGGTGGAAGAGAACGAAGGGAAGAATGGGAGAAGTCCGAAGTGGGCGGGCTCGCAAACGCCGTGAGAAATATTTTTCCACCCGCGAAACAGCCTTCGCCTCCATCCTCCTCCTCCTCCTCCTCCTCCGCGTCCTGTTCCTCGGCTCGCCTAGGCGTGTGGACACTCCTTTTGAAATAATGCTTCGGATATGGCGACGATACGAATAAATCGCCGGAGCCAAGACTACGGGGAAAGGGTACCTATATAGGAGAGACGGCGAGCACAGCGGCCGCGTGGCGAGACAAAAGGAGGACGAAGGACTCGAGGAATAGCTTTTATAAATCGATAATCGCGCGGGGACATGTGTACAAAGTCCCTTCTACAAGTTGGATTATGCACAAAAAATTCCATTTGCATTGTCGGAACACGTCACATTTTATATTTTCAAATGTAATATTGACGTATGATAACGAACGTCTGTCTGCAGGCCATTTCCGTCGAAGATCAAAAAGCTCAGGAGACCCCTCCGACTTCTGGCACGAAAACGCGGCTAGATTGACCTCGGACTGAACCGTAATGATTTTTCCTCCGTCTCCCTCCAGTCCCTCGTGCATGGGCGTTTCACTGGGGAAGAAGAACACTCGCAGCCGGCTAATTAAATATGGATGGCGATATCCAGCTGGAGAGAGCCGACGCACGGGGAGCGAGCGGCGTTAACCCTTTTCGCGGCAATTAGCACGGGAGCCTCGTTTACTCCTGTTCACGAGGCGGAAGCCGGCTGGATTATTTCATCCCACGTAATATCGCGTTGTAATGTTCGTTGCCGGGTGTTTGAAATTGTTTGCCCCGGCGCCTTCTTCAGCGGCGCGGTCGCTCGTTTGCCGTGTCCTACAGACATTTGTCATTTCTTCTTTCTTTCCGGTTACCGATTGTGCGCGTCTTTCGAATTTTGTAAATTTGACAATACAATCCGAAATATTTATATTATTTACCGCGATAGAAAATAGTCTGCAACTGCTTTCTGCTGAGAAATAATAAAATATTGAATTCAATTAAAAAGTTGACCTATAAATTTTTAGAACAAAGTTCTTTATTTTTCGATATCAAATGAGTCTGCAGTTAGATTTTCATTCGAATTATTGTAGCGCAGGAAAAATCGACTTCGGTTAAAATAAAAAAAAAAAAAAAAACGTTTCTAAAGTTTAATTCGATTAATCTGTATAGCTTACAGTGAAAGTCAATTAATTGCGCGCCTAAATTACGGGGCGGTTTACAAAACGGAATGAGTTAGCGGAATTGTCTTGATAGGATTTATCTCTTTGCATGTTAACACGCAGGTTTAAATACTGTAATGTATAATCGGTTCTGTCGCGTGTGTATTCGACGCGAGAGGAAGTATCACCGGGGCCGTTCGGCTCGCGCGCGGACGTTTTATAGAAAATTATTGGTGAGCGCGCCGACGGGCAATATATATATATTTTTTATTGTTTTATCTCTCGCGCGCGCACTGCCGAGTCGCACGTAAACTTTGGCCGATGGAACTGTATTCTGTCTCTCCGCTTGTCCATCAGCTTTCTGTCAAAGGTACATACACGAGCGCGCGGTATCGGCCGATATAATGATAGTTCACTGAAATTTTCCGCGCATTATTCGAGACGTAACACATGCTCGTTGTAGCGCGTAATTCGTCCGGACTGGTGGTTGACAGGTGACAGGCCTGACGCGGGCCAGCACGTGACATCTGTCAACTGTGAATGTTTCGAGCGCTGACGGGCGCGTGCTGAACGCCGGGTGACGTTGTTATCGCGTCGACAGTGCCGAACGACCTAATGAGGTTCGATGGAGAGCGGGAAAAAAGGAGGAAACAAATAAATCCACAGTGATAAGGCAAAATCGAGCGGCGCGACGAGAGCTGGCCGACCCGGATTTTCAGAGTGATATTTCCGCTGTGCGTTACGTCGAGCGTTCTAGTGTGACCCAATCAGCGCAAAACGAGTAAATTTTGCGACCACGAGGTAAAAGCAAATATTTCACGATACGCGACATTAGATATCATAGAATATATTCTATTTTATTGGCTCCTTAAATTTTCTACCTTTGTATACGCGTTATTATTCCGAAACGATTGAATGCCTTTTCACGGATTCTCTAGTAAATTTAAAAGTGATTTATCATCAAAGAAACCTTTATGGAAGATCGTTATTCGCGTCGAAAATTCTTCATCTTTTTAATGTCAAATACCTACTCTGATAAAAAGTATTAAGTCTCAAATTAGATATATGTTGAAAGTATTTTTAATTACGTTTGCGGAAGAAAAATAATTTAATTGCGTTTTTTCATCCAAAACGATACAAAAGAATGTGAGGTGTACAAAGCGTTTGTGTCATGATATATTCTCAATAGATGACCGTATCAATTTAAACGAGCTATAATATCCTATATGACAACAGCCTGATTCTTCTTCTCTGCGGCACGTCCATTGATTCGAGTGCTGGAATTGACCAGCTGCGTTTACGCATCTCGAGTGCGTGCACATGGAGGGTCGCAGAAAAATGCATGGGGAATGTAAACGATTCGCAGAACGGGGGTGTGAATGGAGAAGGGATAGGAGGTGTATGCCCACACAAGGGGCAACAAAGGGGTGAAGGCGCGCGAGCACAGAGTATGCCGAGAGAGGAGAAGAGAAGGAAGGAGAGAGAAAAAGAGAGAGAGAGCCGTTATTTGTCACGGTAAGCGGCCTTTCTCGCAGTATTATTTCCCGCAAAGTGTTATTAACTGCGCTCATATTTCGCCTTTTTCTACCGTTTCCTTGTTGCTCCTTTCTCCCTTTTCGTTCTGTCGCTGCCCCTTTTTTGTTTTTAATCGTTAATAGCGCCCGTTCATTTTGGCGCTTAAGCGCCCTGCGTCACGCGTAGTTATTTAGCTGAAATTTTAGTGCGGCCACGCTACACTTCTCCGCAGACCGGCTACGCGGGGTGTCCCGGAATCGGTATCTCTAACTTGGCGATTCTTCACGTGGTAAAAATATAAAGAGTGCACTCTTGGTTTTGCGTAGAAAGACGAAACGCTTTTTTATTTTTTTGAGTCATCTTTCGAGATCAGCAGTTAACCTGTCAACGATGGACCGCTTAATGCTACAATGAGAACGCGACCTGAAAGTTAAGGGGGAAACATGAAAGAAAAAGAGCGGTCTCCTCGGGATCCTCGCCAGAGATGATAAATGATTCGCACATCAGCCGGAAAATGCGGGTGTGCTCGCGGACTTCGCTGACTGAATCAAACCACTATCAATCACGTCGACTCGCTATGCGCCTCACTCCGTGCAGGAACGTAGTACCACAGGCGATTTGTGTGTGTAGGCACTCTTAAACGCATCATACTAAAAACGTAGTTTTCCACATTAATGCTCCTTTCATTTGTCACCGCGTTTTGCAGAAGCTCACTCATCTATCAGTAAAAAAAACTGATGACCGTCGATTGGCCTCATATGCTCTTGTGCGTTAATACAACGGCAAGCTCTATAGAGAGATGATAATTTTGTAAATCAATGCTCAGAAAATGATGTGTAGATCTATATATTGTATACATATGTATAGATAATTTTTAATTAGAAGTTAATAACTCAGTAAACACTTAATAACAGTAACATAACATCAATGGAATAATTTTACATTTAACAACGTAAATGTAATATCATATAACACATAACAGTTGTACATAACAGTTATATTATTGAACGTGAATTCGTAACATATTGATATTATGTTACTGTCAATTATTTATTTCATAGTGGAGAGGGAGGGATGTCATAAAATATATAGCAATTTAGCGCATTCCTAAAATTTAATAAAGATTATAAGAACTTCTCAAACTATAATCTAGGCCGGTATTTACAAACTGTTTTTATATATAAAACCGTCTTTAAGTACAACCTTACAATATCACTTTTTAATGGATTTTCAAAGTTCAAAAATTCAAGCAATAAACTTATACATCAAAGTAAGTGAAAGAAAATAACTACCGCGATAATCAACGTGCTATAATTATGCATATAATAAATATATAGATATATATATATACTTATTAAAGTGATTTTGAAATAAGAATAAAGTATGAATGTCGGTCTTAACTCAAAAAAGTTTAAAAATTATTCAACAAGAATCTGTGTTTGAACGATTAATCAAAATAGATTTTGTTTAATCTTTTCGGAATATGTTTTATTAACGTTACTTATACATTATTTATTACATGGAAAGAATTTGTTGAAGTATCTGAAAATGTAGCTAAATAAAAATGTAAAAGTAATTTTGTTGAATTATCAAAATAAAGTATAACGTACAATACTGTAAAATAATTTAACTTTGTAGCAATTAGTTTGGACGTTTCACATGTTATTTTGATGTTCTACTAAAATTATTTGTAGATACGAATTTAGCAAAAATTTTTAATGCTTCAGCAAAACCGTCCTTTCTGTATGTACCTAAGAATTGACAATCTCGAATAACTCGTATGTTGAATTCGATTCATTTTCCGATATATATATGTTATATGAATAATTATCATCAACGAGATTTTTTTCGGGAAACTCTCCGATTACAGTTGCACTAACCGGGCGACCACTATTGCGACACGTAGACAACCGCCGTCCACATCGTCAAATTTCGGATAATTGGTTGGCAGGATGATAACGAACGAAACGGGAGACGGGAGCCGTCCCGTTAACTAGCGGCCGATGCTCATTAATCATAATCGCCAATTTGTCAAATTAAACTACATAATTTTACGAACCGATGCAATAAACATACACTTATGCCTGTTCCAATTATGTCGACCGATCGAGTAGTCGGCCCTCGATATCTCCGAACGCTGGCCTCGTCCAAACGACATCAAAAAATCGATCGAGGGCAAACGTACAATTCGAACCCATACGCGATCGAGCGTTATTGAACGGCGAATCTCTCTCGTTCTGTCTGACCGGAGAAACTGAATTCCAGGGAAGCGTTCGGGGAAAATGACGTGGCGATTGGGCATCTTTCTGTCTGACCGTTCACGGGATAATCCCCTTTAACTGGCACAGACGTAGTACAATAGATACGGAGTGCGTTCGAGAGAGGAACGCCGTCAACGCGCAATTACCACTTTTTTTTTTTTTATTCTAATAAACGTTTGTTTCTTTAGCGCGCCGTAACGCCGCGACGTGACGAGATAGGTAGCGAGAAGATCGTGAATGCCGAAAGGGAGGGAGGGGGGTGGGGGGGAGAATGAGAGTAGTGGAACCGAGAGAAGTGCTTCGCAAGAGAGGGTGGAAAGCTCTCGCGGGCGCGGTGTAAGTAATTAACGACACGTTTATACGATATCGTTTGCGAGAGGGCTGCGGCGACCGGCCGCGCCAATGAAGAACCCCGCTAATAGGAAGTGCTAACGGTGATATTCCCGAATGCGTTCTCCCGCGCGCCCGGGGGTCGTTCCGACCCTCTCCTCTCTCGTCACCCCTCCGCCTCCGCGGTCGCTCGCGACCCTCGACCCACTGTAATTCTTCCATTAATTTTTGCTGAGCTCGAGACTAGTTAATATGCATTAAAAAGGGTTAATAAAAGTGGCGGTAGAGCAGGTCGCGGAAATATCCGGTCGGGTCAGGAGACGAGAAGGGACGATATCGCGACTTGCAAAGGGTATCGGTCTCCTTTGCGTCGCGTGGGGGGGGGGGGGGGCGAGCCGTATTTCAATGGCATTATGGACCCGGAACACGACAGCGACCGCTAAGAGTTTTCTGTTTGCCCTCCTGAGAGATATCGCTCCCGCGGCCTCGCGCGGATTCTCGACGTCGCGCGCGCATATTTATCGCCTAAAAATGCAAAGGGGGCGCAGGCGAGAATACTCGCTGCGCGGACAAAGCGCCCCGGCGAAAGAGGGAACCGATATTTCGAGGCGGAAGCGTCGTTTTCGAGTCGTCGTGCCATTGTTCGCCGTGGGAATAATAATTGGTCTCCCCGGTAATCCTGGAAGGGTGGCGAGGTGGCTGGTGCGGTTCAGGGTTCGCCAGTGGAAGCCGACGACGGTGCAGAAGGAAGAGCGACGAGTTGGGTCGTCGCTGGCAAAAGGGAGAAAGCGGGGATCTGCATGAGCGAGACGGGACGAGGCAGGGGGCGGGCGAACGAGGGGGCGGAGAGCTGGTTTCTGGCTACGGATAGTCGCAAATCACTTTAACTGCGCGAGGAGCAGTTTGGAGCCGCTAATGGCGTCAAGTGTCTCAGATACCGCGGCTTCGGGGTCGTCCGGCCGGTCGTCGACGAACCGGTGTTCTCCATCGAAGATGCCGAGAAAGCGCACCCGGGCATTCGGTTGGGAATCACATGCGCTTTTATTGTTACTGACGGCGGGATTCGAGATGTTCGCGGTTAAACTTGTGTAATTTCCATTCTTTAAAGGTTATTCGAATCGATGCGAATTCTTGGTGATATTTCCGCTAAAATAATTCGCGATATATTATTTAACATAATTAAAGGAACAATAGCGTGTACAATTACTAAATAACATCATAGGAAAAACTATTGGTAACATATATAATATGTATGTTACACATACGGAAAGAGAACGGTTTTGTTAAAACGTCTAAAATGTTAGATATATAAATCTAAAAATAATTTTGTTAGATTTATTAACATAATTATATGTAAGACGCTTAATTATATAAGTTGCTAAAATATCTATATGCTTGAGATTCTTGCAAAATTATTTCGATGACCCAACAAAATTATTTTCAGATCTGTATCTAGCCTGAATTTTTAGTTACTTCAGCAAAATCGTTCTTTCCGTGTTATATGCAACTTAAATATTCCTAAATCGGCAAATATTTACGCAACGTTTCCATATCTCACGGTTAGATCGATCGAAGGACTATACACATCTCTTGTGCTTCTACTAAAAGCTGTGGCAGGACAAGATTCTGAATTCAACGATGTCGTAGCGCACCGGCGCGGCTTTCTCTGCGGAGATGGTAGGTTTTCAAAGGGTGGTAAAACGGCCGCTTGGAAGGGCCGCTATGACGGTACCGCGTTTAATGTCCGAGCCCGTCCTCGCACACAGCGGGTAGTGTCCGCCATCCGTTACATCTATAAATCTAAGATAACAATATTGCCACCACCACCACCATCACCACCACCACCACCACCACTACCATCACTACGAGAGCGGTACCATCGCTATCGTCGCCATCGCCGTCGCCGCCGCTCCTGCCTCGTGCTAGGGGGGCCTGTAATGAATGTTTGTTCAGCGACCATTAGCGCTGCACCCGGGATAGTACATCGTGCCGGGCCCCGCAAAACCATTTCACGCACATGGGGACACTCCGCGGTATCGTCCCGATGTCGAAGACCACTCACGCTCGCGATCCAAAGTATTGTCAGAATTTTACAATTCTCAAACCCTTTGAAGATAGAAGCTATTCAATAACAAACTTAACGATAATCTTATTTCCTAAGGGTTGTTGGGATCGTTGAATTCTTGTGATCTTAAAATTCTAAAATTTAAATTACAAAAAATAATTTGATGTAAAACTCGGTTTTAAATGGTTATTAAAATAGCGCTGAATTTGATGCAACTTAAAAATGTTGAATTTTAAAAGGGTAGTAACTTCCAATGAACAAGAATCCAATGTCACAGGGCTGAAAATAAGAGTTTGGAAATCAATAATAATTGTTTACAGAGAGAGAGAGCGATGAGCTTTAAATAAAGTGAGAAACTTGATGTTACTCTTTGTATATATAATTAAAAATATCTTAATATATTCCGAGTTTTATGATAAACACATTATTTTTCTAAAACTCTGTTCTCCATATTAGATTCGTCATTTTATCTTTTATTTTTATTTTCAATTTTCGCATAAAACGTTGTCAAATTATTTTATAAGCCAAGTTTTAAAAATCGTAAGAGCAGTTTACAAAATAAAATAATACGTTCCTAAATGGGATCGTTCACTTACAAATGGTTAATATTAACTTATTTACAAAGCGCGATACTTTCATCTTTTGTTCTTCACTTGACGAACAAGCTTTGGATAATATTCTTAAATTTTGCTTTATTTTACTAAATTTGATACATTTCTGTTTTTTTTTTACATGTTTTTTTTTTTACAATTTTGTAAATGTTATTTTTAAGTTGTTTCAAATCTCATTTCGTTCGAGCTTTAGTTCTTTTGATTTTTTAAATGTGTCTATTATATTAATTTACAATTTGATGATAATTCTAATTACGAAGATTTACAATAAGTACTAGTATTTAATATTACATCCGTATTCGGAATAATCTAATATTTATAAATTCATCGAACCAGACGTGCAAATTGCGAGTCCTTCGTTAATTAAATCAGACGCTCCGTCGAACGTATTTGGAAAATCGTGCAATCTGGGAAGCAGCTCTTTTAACGCCAATCCAAAATTCGCGCGCATCAACCTCCTTTATAACGTGAAAAAAAATGCGACTGTATGAGTTTATTCGGCCGAGTTTATTTGGAAAACCGCGGTTTCGCGTTTTACACGACATAGTGAGCTTTTCGAGCTTACCATTGTACGTTCGGAATGTATTACTAACTTGCGTATCCGTGTAATCGACACTGACCCGCGCACATTCACACCGAGTCGTCGGTACCCTACAGGTATTTTTGGCAATAAAAAAAGGCGTGTATAAAAATGCTCTGTGACCAGGGTGTACAGGTGTGAGTGAGCGGCGGGGGCCGCGGAGGGGGGACGGTGTGGGTGCGGTAGCGGGCTGAAATCGACATCAGCGGCCAGCGCAAAATTTATTTATTATTTTTGTCGTGCAATTTTGTATCGTGCCCAACTGCGGTGAAATTAAATTATTATTTTGCCAGTATAAATCATCGGTTGTTCGAGAGAGGGATGATCAGTGAGTGAGAGCGGGATAAAAGAGGAGCGGGGAGGCGGGGGAGAGGGAGGAGGAGGAGGAGGATGAGGACAGGGAGTGGTCAGTGGAG
>NW_017280397.1:425152-436592 GCF_001594065.2 Cyphomyrmex costatus | reverse complement strand
GGCCCGGGGGGGGGGGGAGGTAGGGGAAGGGAGAGACAGAGCGGAATGGTTCGCTTTAAATCCCCGCAAATGAATATTTATATTTTCCATTGAATTACTCTTTCGGGGCGGCATAATACGCGTGAAATTGAAATATATTCGATAAATTATTTTATCGAGCGACGGCACGGCTAATCGGCGTTATATTCCGCAGAAAATCCGGTGCTGCTGTGGCGGCCGAATTTTACGATGGCTGGGTCACGTCCGACCTTCGCAACGAGAGGAACGGCTACATCCGTGCGAACGTCGTGTCGTGATATGCGAATCAGGAAGCGAGAATTGTGGAGCGTAAAACGGGCGATTATCTTGGCGCGAATCTAGCACGCGTCATTTTTCAAAAACGCTATAGAGTTTTTTTCTTTATATATTATTGCATCCTTATTTTTCATTTCGCAATCATTCTGATTCTGTATATATATATATACGTGTGTATTCCCTTTGACTGTATTAATCCTCGTAAGCTTCCACGTAGAGTGCAGCGGAGCGTATATCTCAATGTTAATTCATCCGTATGTTTGCCGTTTGTCACTTACACATCAGACGCGTTTTAATTGGCCATATTTTTCTCATCGGTCGAGCACAACAAAACTCTTCGCCGTGCGTGCGCATTAACAGACTCCATTGTAATCAAAGGTGCGATTTTGTTTCCCCATTAGTGGTCGGCGCAATGAATCGGCCGGCAAAATAATCGGAACGCGGCCATCCCCACGATCGACGTTCATGCACGCGAGAATGATTGCGCTCCGTAATTCCATGTAAAAGCCCATTCTGCGATTTCGTAATTCGAAATAATTATCGGTACGCATTGCGACGGCCATTATCGCGGACAAACAGTTTTATATCGTAAACAGACGCCATTAACAAAGAAGAATTGTTCGGCGTGTTTCGATGCGCTCAGCAACAAAAGCGCGACCGATGTAAACTGCTGTAATAACGAACCGCGCGGATTAATTTCGCAACGAGCATTGTGGTTCGTGCCTGGCCGCAACTCAATCTGCATCCGCCGAGGATATCGCCGAGGATCCCCACTCTCTTTTGCCGTTCGCACCTTTCCGTCATCTTATCTTCCGTTTCTCCGTGTCTCTCCATAGCCCTTCGCGCGCGATAGGAGGCGTCTCACCGAGCGGGCGCTGAAAATTGAGATTCACCATATTAGGGACGTAACCGCACTTTATTGGCCACGGAGTCTGCACGGCTGATACAGCCGCGTAATATTCCGTAATAACAATGATTTGGTGTGCAGGGCTGCTCTGGCAGTCTTGCCTCTCCCTCGACCTCCTCGCTCGCCGATCCAGGTCCTCCACTCCTATAGTTTCTATCATCCTCTTGCGCCCAACGCACGCCCCCCCTCCCGCACCCACCGTGAGAGTCCGCTCGACACCAACCTTGCAAAACTATGGTAGCGGACGCCGAGAGGAACGGAGATAGGGACGGCGCCACACGAGGGGAGGTGAGCTTGCGGTGCGAGAGACGACGGGGCAAACGAAACGTGGGGCGAAGGGGATGAGACAGAGAGCAGAACCAGCCCACCGTGAGTTAAGCGTTTAATAAGCTTAATCACGCGACAGATCTGTGAGATACAACTTGCTTCGCCTCGCCACCGAGCCAGCCGCCAACTCTCCCCCGCGTAGCCCTCCCCCTCCGCCTCTTTCCGCCCTCGGGCACCTCATGCCGGTTTCATCCCTGCTGTACCATCTGCTGTTACTATTTTACCAGCGCGGCGGCACTACGAATTGTGCGAGCCTCGCTCCGTACTCCCACGCAGCCTGCGTGCTACCTCGTCCTATTAACGGTGGCCTGTTTATTACAACGAAATAACGGATTGGCGAGATTATGCGAGGATCGTTAAGAGCCGTACGCTCTCCGTGTATACTCTCGCTCGTTGATCGTTCGGCATATGGACAGGATAATTTATCTCGAGATTGAATGTTCCACAAACGTATGGAAAATGAATTTTTACGTACATGAGCACGATTACAGTAGCAAGTGCTTTTCGATTGATTGTGTGCAGAGTATTTGTACATTGGCATTTTCCCGATCTACTAATTCAACCCGTTTTATTAAAACATAAAAGTTTATAAGCAATATTTTATCTAGGTATATACAAATTGGTGGTTTTCTCTCAACTTTTCATTAAAAATGATAGCAACATTGATTCTACATAGAAAGAACTGAAAAATCTGTGGATACAGGTTTGAAAATAATTTTGTGAAAAATGTAATATTCTAGCAACCAGTTTAAGTTTTGAAATTATTTTCAGATCAGTATTCAGTAAAATTTTAAATCTTTCAAAATTATTTTTCCATGTAAAAATACTTAACTCTACTGCATGAACACTGTATATAGAGAACAAAAGTTTATTAAGACACTTCAACACCTCATTATTCTTTAAATAAAAGCAGAATCTCATATATAGATAAAGAAAAGCTGTGCATAATCGTACTGTATATCATCGGTACCACGATTATCGAGAGACTCATTTATATCTCATTTATATTTACATTTAAAGCCGCATATTAGGTATTTAATATCGTGCTCGGCGACACCACAATGAAATGCAGGTTCAATGCTAAATAATGACGATCGCGAGACAATGCGCGAGTTAGTAAGACCGGAACAGGGATCAGAAACTCGTCGAAGTTCGACAGGCGCCAAACTTTCGATTCACATGCCGCACTCGATAATAGGAGCTCGGCTCGTAATTCGGTATAAATTAACGGCCATTCCGCGGGCATAGAATCTTAGAGCGATTGTTCGAGGAGTGGTGCTTCCGTAACCGCGTCTGCACGCGGAGAACGAACGGTCGACATCAGCGTAAGTCCTCCAACGTGCAGATCGCGCCGAATAGTTCACGAACATTGATCATGCGCTGGTTGCCGATATATACGTGGAACAATGGATAGACTCGTCGTGGATTCCACTCGAAACTGCACTCCAAGTCGTCGATTTCCGTTTGGATAGGACGTGTACGCAAATCGTTTTGCAATTTTCTCAAGACGGTATGGAAGGACAGATTGTGAAAATTTCAATTTCGCGATTTGAGAAAAACGGAAATTGGTTCCGTGTGCATTTATTTTAGAATTTATTAATTATATACTTGAAAATAATATGGGCGGTGACGTTAGGGCGCTTTTATGTAAAGTACAATCGCCGTTCTTCTTACTGTGCAGTTCTTCAGACCCACTGGCTTCTGCCTCTTTATACAGATGCCAGTTATCTCGCCATGAGATGCTAGCATGTGGATAAATTCATCTCAGACTTTTTGAGACTCGCAAGATAATAACACTGTTATTATGTCTTTTATAGTGTGATTCACAATGTACTCATCGGATTCTGATAATGACTATGAAACTAGTACTGTTATAAACTTTTAGCTATTTATACAGTGAAAGTTTTGAAGTTGTACCGTCGTGGGAACTAAAGCACTTTTTACCATTATTATAAGGAAATAAAGAATAGAAAAAGTAATTATATACTTTTAGTATAAAATGACACACATTGAAAGCTTTTAAAAGAATCTCTTTTTGCTTTTACTAAATTTTAAGCATATATTTATTTTAACTGCAGGAAATGAACTATAGTTCAACTATAAAAAACAGATCTATAAACACACGCGGACATATTTTAATTTCAAACTCAAAACATACAAATCCTGAGCAACACTTGCGTAAAAGCGCCCTAATGCTCGTGTCAGACTAAAGATCGAGATTGAATGTAACTAATCAGAAGACAGAGAGAGAGAAAACCAATATCAATTAAGTTTAGTAAACTTTGCTTTGACTGATAAATTTCAATTTCGATTTTGTATAAAAATGACAAAGAAATTTTGAGATTTTTAAGCCTTCTTACACGTTCCTACATATCGCGCGAGGAAAATAATGGCATCATTCGAGATTCCTAAATACCCGTAAAATTGCATTCCTTGGGATAAACACGTTGATAAGGACAGAGAACCGGAAGTGAGTGCGGTGGATGAATATCGCACACAGCCGAAGTTCCACAAGTTTTTTATGACGATAAAATAAGCTCGACGGGTCGACCCGACAAATAGGGAGTGCAGATAGCATTGCAGCTGCACGGCAATTAGCAGTCACTTCCTAGTTCCTTCAATGTTTTCTGTGCTGTCGCGTTTTTGCCGCTCGCTTTACGGCCACTTCTTGTGGACGGAAGCTTCACTGTCAGTTCCGTTACACGATCGCACATATTTATGACTCTTGGAATAGCCTATGTTATTTTGCCTATTTACACGTGAGCAATTCTGGTTGGAACTCGAGAAATACCAAGATTATTCAAAAAATCTAACTCTAGACAATAATATGAAATAAGATGTGATCTATTATATCATATAATTTAATTAATACAAAATTATAACAAAATGTCGTAGTGTTGCTTTATTTGAATTATGTCTACATATTTTTAAAAAGTTTAGCAATTATACCACTATTATTCGATAGAGTGAAGTGTTACCTTTAAGGATCTGTTTTTTTTTTAACTGCAGTACAATGATTTTTAATAGAATCACGAACAATTAAAGTCAAAGTGTTCTTTATAATAAATCTGCAATTAACTCACAAATAAATGTAACACACTTGGCTAGGTTTACTTGTCAGTAACAAAAAATCTTATATGAGAAATTAAAAATGAGAATATTAAATGAGAATATTAAAAAATAATTGTGTAGTAACAATTTTAAGCTCTTTTATATTAGAAAGTCGAAAAATTTCGTAATTTTTTGGGGGCACGCGACAGGCCTACAAAATGAAAAGGTAATTTCCCATTTTGTCCAACTCGTAGTTTTCTATTACATATGAATATATTACTAAATTCATAGAAAACTCAAAAGATATAATGACTTTTTGAAAGTTGAGATTTTAAGCTTTAAAACCATTTTTGAATTTTAAATTTTATTTATCTGTATGTAAATGAAATTACAACTGTTTGAATTTAGAAATTTGTAGCGTTATGAACTTTTGTTCTAATCCAATATAAGTTATTTTTTATGATATGGACGTATTAATTTGTATTGATTTATTTTTATCATTTATTTATTCGATTTTATTAAATGTATTAATCTGCATAAAAAAGATTATAAATTAGTTTTTTTTTTTAATAAATTCATTTTTGTTAAAATTAATTGCCGTTCAAAAGCTAAAATAATCTCTGGTATTTAATAATTTTAGAACGCAATAATGTTATGATAAAATAATCTCATGACAATGATTACTGCTCGCGAAAATGTTATACTTTTATTTCTTATTGTATAAATTATAAAAATATTTCTTTCAATTCAATTTGTTTTCAGAGAAAATATATTAAATGTATATTTTTTTGAAAAATTTATATTGAGAGTGAATAAAATTGCTGTTTTCTTCTATACATTAAGGTTACAATAATCAAATTTCTAAAATACTGTTTGATCTGAATTTTTAAATTGAGAGAACATCGCTGCATGTGAGATTCGCAGAAATTCTAAAAGGACGGGGCAATTATTTTCAGCGGCGTGTATAAACGTCTCGCAAATTTTCACTTTGGGTTTCCAGCGCCTCCGAGGAAGCCCGGTCTCCTCGCAGCTGAAGAGAGGTTACGGATAGCTGCTGCTTATCTGCCTTAAACGGCGATGAAGTGGTTTCATCCTGGTGTGGGTGTCTACCTACTGGCTCGGATGCGAACAAGCTCTCAGTCTCTCCTTCTTCCTGGGAGCGCGCGCTCTCACTCTCTCCCTCTCTCGTTCAAGGGAGCCACGTAACGCGGGGTTCTGGTGAACGATGACGCCCTTGAGGCAAATGCGTGGTTTCACGAAGCACGCGCTGACAAATGCATTCGTCGCCGCAGTCGAAACAAATAATCATCGTTTGCACGATGACGCGCGACTGTGTCAATAACAGAACGCTTTTACTCGTCTGATGCGGAAAGGGCTTAATCGCTATTACCGAGTATAGTTAATAATTGCTTATCGCACACCACTTTTGATCCTACTCCCGTCTGATATTGATATATCGATATAATTGTAGCCGCGTTTCGCTCGTAATGCGCTGCGCATCATTTAAACCTTCCTACTATTTAATATATACATATATATAGCTAAATCAAATGGGTGTTTATATTTGCAAGTATTTAGGTATCAAATAATTTTAAAAATTTATTTTGTTATAAATAATATAATTATAAATTTTATCGCAAACAATTTGTATTTAGAAGAAAAAAGATATACAGTTTTTTAAACTTATATATGCATATACATTTTTGTTCTTTAATTATTATATATACTTAAAATTTTATAAATTGAAATAACTTATGTAACGCCTATGGCTAGATAATTTTGAAGTATATAGCTGTTATTGATAAAAGATCTAGACTGCATAATATTCCTTGAATTTTTATGATCTAAAAAAAAAATGTAACCTAACTGATTGATCTTATACCCTCGAGCATAAAGCTTTTCCTTTCTTAACTTCCCGCGACGGTCACATTTCAATGAGTTACACAAAGCGAAGCGTTCCGTAACGAGGTACGGTAGTTTGATTTCGTCCAGGCCGTCTTGAACGACCGTTGCAGTTCTTTCGGTCTTCTTCTCACCGCTCTTAGGTGTGAGAAACTTCAGCAATTTCCGGACTGAGGAGCAGTCCGGTGTACCACAAGAGTTAAAGGAAGAAGAGCGTCTTCCACGCCCGCGGCCTCGCTAACTCGTTAAATATGCATGCGACCGTCGGGGCGGCATTGCGAAGGCGAGAAGGGGATTTTCGTCCGACCGTCTTCCTTAATTATCCCGCAGTTGACGATCTAATCGCGCGTACTGGACCACCGAGAAACGGAAGGGAAACCTTTGAGCCGTCCATGCTGGGTGAACTCTCTCCGCGCCTTAACACCCGACTTAATACCGTCGAGTACGCTTATGACAGCGGTCGAGGCACGAGGGTACGCAAAATTATGCTTGTCAGGTCCATTATCCCTAGGCAAACGCCACTAGATAAGCAGCAGTCAGTTCGGAGGCGTGCGTGGTTCAATTTAAGTTCAACCGAGCTGTTACGATCAACAGACACATTGAATATTTTTGTTATGAATGTATTATAAGTTTATTCTGTTGTTATAAATTATAATATAAATGATATTATACTATTGTGAACTGTAGTAGTATGTGTGTGTGTGTGCTATGAAAAATAATCTATAATAATTAGAATATAATTTATAGATTAATTCTCTAGGAAATTCAACAAAAGGTTAAATTTTTGATTTCTAGACATACATAAAACATTAGTTTTTGACATTTTTCTCTAATAAGACCTTCCTCTTAATCGCAAAGAAATTTATCTAAATTCTTAATTGCCAGCTAAGATTATTACGAAATTTGTTATGCGATTAGATATATATATAAACCAGATACAAAGGGAGGTAATGCTTAGAGTCTTGAAACCTTATGGATTTGAACGTACCAAGACGCTAATAATAAATTAATAGTTTTCTCAGACACGAGAGAACGTAATGGCCTGAACGTGAATAGTCTACGAGTTAATCATCCCAAGCAACCTGATCTGTTAGAGGATCGGTTGGATCACGCATTAGGTTACCTCACGAAAGCTCGAGCGTTTCTAGCACGTTCGAGGCTGAAGCGCGTGCGGAAAAATGGAAACACGTTTCAGCGACCGGAGAGAAAAAGCAGGAAGAACGATGTAGCCGCGTCCCGTTAATGATTGCATTAAAGTAAACGAGCGGGGGCTGCGTATACAGTGAGCGCGAAGGGGCGGCCGCGGGATGACGATGGGAGGGTGGACGAGCGTGGGACTCATTCGGCCTGAGCCGAGTAGCAATCATCATTAATTCACTATTCCTGACAAACGACAGGGTATTCGCACTGCCACGGATAAAGGGGCCTGGATTTGCCCGGAGAAGAATACGATTAATTTTTCTTACCGACGCGGGCGGCAGCGCTCAGTCAGCCGCACGTTCTCCCTGCGGTGTCTTAACGGTGATCCCGCGAATCGAGTCCCGGACGTTTCGATGGATGGTGCCAACCACCCTCGTTCTTTTTAGCCCGTCCGTATTACACTTTCCCGTTCACACGTCCTGCGAAACCGTCACCTTGCTGTCATTCTGAGCCTCCTCATACAGTCGGAATCTGATAATTTTGTTCGCTTTCCGAATACGATATCTTGTCGTACATATCGTGTACTAACAGGAAACAATTACAACTAACAGAATCTGATTTTCACAAATTAAAGAGGTTACTTTGAAAAGAGCTTGATAATAGCTACGAATTATTGAGTGAAATAATTTCAATCATATATTTAGTTAATATAAGCAAACGTAATTTTATTTTTCAAAATATTTATTAAGTATTACATGATAAACGTAATAATATAACCAACCGTTTAACCAAATAATTATTAAAAAATTTAGAAAATAAAAATTATTTTTTATTATATTATTATTATATTTGATTAAAATTATTTTTCTCAACACATTTGGTAACTATTACCAGATTCTTTTTAGGACAATTAAGCAAAAAAAAATGGAATTATTAAATAGCGCCATAAAAAAACTAATATTTCATTATTAATAATACGTTTAAGTAAATTTTTTTAGTAAAAAAAGAAAACCATGGGAGACAATTTTATAACATCTTTAATTTAATATAACAATAATAATCTACGCGGTTGTTAATTTAATATGCTTTTTGACATTACTCCAAAATATATAGTAATCTCAATTAAATCTTATCACGACATTAACAACTATATATCACAAAAAATATATTTTTTTGCATTCTCGAATTTTATTTTATTGCTAAAAATTATTTATCTACTCTGTTTTACTTAATTAAATGAAGAGAAAAGTAAATTTTAATCTTTTTTCATAGTCTCTCCTTTTCTATATGTTATAATTAAACAATATTAATGTTTGATAGCTCAACAATTCACATTGTATGTATTTCTCCCTTCAAAAATGACAACTAAAAAAATTAAATTTCCTAGAAAAGAAAAAAAAAATTTTTAACGTAACAAAAAATTATTGACCAATTAAATAATCGACAAAAATAATATATTTTTAACACAATCAAATGTCATTTTTGTTTTACAATTTAAAAAAAATCTTTTCTTTAAATTGCAACAACTTGACGACTTATTATGAAATTAATTCTTTTGTGACAATTAGTAGAATAATGTTTATCTAATTGTAAGTCACATTAATCATGTTTTGTCGAGTTGTGTTATTTTCAGAGAGAGATATATAAAGTGAATGTAGTAAAATTCGGCGTATAAAGAAATATATAAAAACATTAAGGTGAATTGAGCTGTAGTGTATGTCTATTATATTATTAATAAAATTATTATAAAGTAAGAAGATTAGGATCTTAATTATTTAATTAAATGTACGATATATATATAACATTCTATTAAATAAAATAGAATATCACAAATCAAATATATAGTATATGTTTCAACATTATAAGACATATATTATATATCTTTATTTGATTCGTCCTGTCAAAGCTCGCTTATTACCCTCGAACGTCTGTCTGCCCACAGCATTACCTTTTTCACTGAGAGGGACTACTCCATCTGATGCGAAAGACCAAATATAATCTTCGCCAGCGTTAACACCATGTGCGAAAATTGTGTTGCAACAGCTAATAAAATCGACAATTTCTCTCGTAACCCCAGTTATCTCTCTCTCTCTCTTTCTCCTCCCTATCCCACCAACTTCTATCTTGCTCTAGAGATGGCACGCCGATACATCACGAAGTGACATGCCGTATAACGCGGTCGTATTGAGGCATCGCACAGGGCCGTAGGATGGACGGCCCGAAAGAGGGTGGCGACGCTGGACGGGAGAATTCGAATGGGGGAGGGAGACGGGGGTTGAAACGGTGCGAGGGGAGGAGGAGGGTGCGGGTGGTAGTAGGTCCGTTGGAGGGTGGCGGGTCACACATAACGGCCGAGCATTGATACGGCCGGATCACAGCCACCGGACCAATGTATTTTACTGCCCCGAGGCTTAACGCTATCGAGGCACGCAGTCACCCGCCATCACTCTGTGCTCGGGTATGTAGTGACGGTAATAGTCACTATATCATTGGCTCTTGGTAATACCCTGCCGCTGCCGGTGGTGTCTCCCGCCTCGGATCCCCATGCCGATCACTCCCCGCACCAGTCACCCTTTCCTCCACCTGCGCGTAATGTCCGAAATGAAAATGAATGTATTTCGGATAGCGATAAATACCCCGACGATCCGACCGCGTCGCGCGACACCGCGCGTCCACTGTACACTTCGGAATGAACAGGTGATCGCAATAGGCCGAACCTTTATTATTATGCCGGCGTGTGCCTTCGATGCGTGTACATCGCATCCCATTTACCCGCGTTTTATCTGGCGATCGAACGCGTTCCGACAATATTAAATACAGAACGTCTTTTATTTTCTGCACGCATTCGAATAAACGTGCGGCTAATGGCTGATTTTCGGCCACAATTCGGTATATAGGAAAAAAGAATAATCGGCAATAATGAAATTAAATGTAGAGGATTTTATATTTTAAATTTTGATGTAGAGAGAGAGGTCACAACATTTATCTCATGAGATTCCTTTATATTTAGCCTACAATTATTTATAACACACGCGCGCGCACCCACACACCACCATACATATATTTATTATTTTCTAACTTTCAAAACAGCGTTACTGAAATGGGCTGTTACAAATCTTTCGGGATCATTGAACATTGTTAAACACGCGATATCCGTCGTTCTTTCCCTGTCATCTTCTATGTATATACGTCCCACTTTTTCCGTTCCTTCTCTCTTTCTTCTGCTATTACTCGCGCTCTATCCTTCTGCAACGCTCTCGAGATGTCGTCCTTCTAATTTATGTGAGCGGGCTACTTCCCGTTTGCGGGAAGAACGTAAGAGAGAGGAAAGGGAGGACGTAGCGTAAGGACGACCGAGAGGATCGCGGAGCGACGGCAAGAAAGGAAGAGAGAAAGAGCCCGGGGTTCGCGTCGCGGCAGACAGCGCCTGGACGGTGCAAGGGTGAAGGTGTACGCTCCTGGAAGATATCTATGTATCCGTCGTGGCGTCACGACGTCTCACTAAATCTGGCGCTACGTGTCTGGAGCGCCGCGCCACCGCCGGGGTAAATCAACCTGAGTTAACTCCGTCTCATCCGACACGCCGTTTCCGGCTCCGTCGTCGCTGACAAGCACACGTACACGTGCGCATGCACATGCACGCTCGTCCGTGTGCACACACGCGTGTGCAGATCTGCGCGTGTAGGAGGGTAGGACAGGGAGGGCGGGAAAATTCCGCGAGCGAGGAATTCACACTTAGAATAAAAGAATCCAACGCCGGCAGCCATCCCCGGCAGAAATCCCCAACGAAATCTTTCTAATCCGCTCGCAGCTTGCTAC
>NW_017280397.1:423719-425118 GCF_001594065.2 Cyphomyrmex costatus | reverse complement strand
CCCCCCCCCCCCCTCTCTCTCTCTCTCTCTCTCTCTCTTTCACTCTTTCTCGTTTGCTCGCTCACTCGCTCGCTCTCTTTCTCTATCTCATCATTTGTTCACCTTCTTCTTTGCTGGTGGAATTCTAAGTTGTGACCCAAGTATTCGTGGAATGTTACTTGCATATTCGCAGTAATCAGGTTCTCAAATTGATTATTACTTCTTACCTGATCTATAACTCCAGATAAGAGAAATTAATCTTGCATTGATAGAACGAATAGTGACCTATATATTAATTAAGAGTTAAACATATGTAATACAAAATTTACAGGGAAATGGTATTTAAAATTTATTACTTATCGAGTACGTCAAAAGTACACTTTATCGTTGAAACTGCAAAATGCATAAGGTATTCCTTTTAACTTTCATTAAATTTAATGGAAATGTCATTGGAAATACATGAGAACAGCTGGACGGGAACAGGATTCAGATGTTACGACGTTAACAAGATACGTTTTCTACGCAGAAATCGGGATTCGTTGAGACGTGGGAGATCCAACTTGTCCGCAGGGATAGGTGGAGGTTTTGGCCCCGGCTTTGGATTCCGGTCCAGGGAGATTGATCCGAGGTAGCATTACTTCTGGTTAGCCTCCGAGCGACGCGCTGTTAGTCTTCATTCCTCTCCACCTCTCGTAACCGGCCGCAAACTCCGGCTCCTCGCTTGATTGCGTCTAGTTAGAACCACGCCAGACCCATCAGTCGCCTGCCGCACTCGTTCCACCGCGATTATTTGTCTTCTCATTTTAAGAGTCCAGAAAGGGAGGATCGCAAGCAAAGGATTACATTCTTAGAGACTAGAGGAGAGAAGGGCATATTCTCACTTGCCATGAGAAGAGCGGTAAAAAAAATCGGAAAGGCTTCTTCACCAGAAATTGGCATGATGATGACTGAAAATATTAAACGTTCACCGATGAGAACAGAAATGGCGTACTCGCGCGTGTTCCACGGAAATTCGAATCAAGTCCCAAGAGTAAATATTCTTAGGTCTATGACATGCGATGTGTGCACATGTAAAACTATTATTGAAAAACATAATTATTTTAAATATTGTATTTATTATGACGAAGATTAAGTCCGATTTTTAATTTAAACACATCCATATTAGATGAAAGATTTTTTGAGTAATTTTAAACTGATGACACACAACCGAAAAGAAATTTTCGTAACTTTCTGATTGATTGAATGCGTCGGGACAGCAGAGGGTGGCGACACGAATGAACGTACGCGGAGAATATCGGTCCTCGATCGTACAAGGGGTGGCCACGATCGGTCGGTCATATCGCGTATACGCGCAACGTTTAATAAGCCCTGACCGGAAATGAAAACACTCTGGCCCTCTCTCTTTTTTTTTTTTTTTTTT
>NW_017280397.1:372431-423584 GCF_001594065.2 Cyphomyrmex costatus | reverse complement strand
CTCTCTCTCTCTCTCTCTCTCTCTCTCGTCCTCCCTGCCTCATCTCAACCACCTCTCATTCTCCTCTTCCTCCCTTCCTCCCTCTTTCTCTTTCTCTTCCTCCTCTTTCCCTCACCATCGGTGTGGCGATGTACACACCAGGTCGGATATATCGGCCGGTATTTCAGCCGCCATGCGGAGGTAATGGATTCAGAAACGCGGCGGACACCGCGCGCCCCGTGTTAATAACAATCCATACTTATTGCCCGCATATTTTACCGATCCCCGCGCCCTGCCGCTTGCTACCGACTATATTACAACATATGGAGAGCATAAACTTTTATGGCTACCCTTCTACCGCCGCCCTTCTACCACCTCCGAGCACCACCTCCTCCACCTAACAACCGGCCACCCCATCCCCCCCGCGTGCGCCCCGCTTTGCCTTTTTCTAGTTTTTTTCTCTTCTCTACCTACTTTCACTAATTACAGAACGAGACTACGAAAGGGGACGGTTAAACGATCGCACGCTCGAGGATCTACGGCCGGACGAGCGATGCTTCGACCCGGTCTACGTTCACCGATGAGAACAGAAATGGCGTACTCGCGCGTGTTCCACAGAAATTCGAATCAAGTCCCAAGAGTAAATATTCTTAGGTCTATGACATGCGATGTATGCACATGTATACCAGGGTACTGTTTTAACGGACGTTTATTGTTGTTACATTTTGTTTTGCGCGGTATAAGTGAACTCATATTACGAGAAACTTGATAGGCAAAATCGAGCGATAAAGAAGCACTAGGAATTGAGCTTTGCACAGAAAGAACGATTTTACTGAAAAATATAAAATTTTACTCGATCTGAAAATTATTTCATTGGATTACTGTATTGAAAACTAAAAAATTATGAGTAATATGCTTCGATATTTTAGCAATCAATTTTAGTGGTTTTTAACAAAATTATTTTTAAATCTACATCCAACAAGATTGTGTTATTTTCGATGTGATACGATTCTATTTTATCCTTTAAAGTTTTTAGAATTTTGACTTTTTCGCATTAATTATTTATTTGAAGTAGATGATTGTATCGTAATTCCTGTTTTTGTAGAAAAAAATCTCGCTGGAATTGATTACTCATACTGATCAAAGAACAATTAAGGTTTTTTCTATAAAAGTATATTTATATTATAAAATAACACGAGACGATAATTTCTTAGAATTATACAATCTTACATCTATATTTCAAATGATCAATTGATGCGAAAAAGTCAAAATTCTAAAAGCTTTAGGAGACAAATGGAACCGTTATTCAAAGCTCAATTTCAAGTAGATATTAAGACCGTGGGTATCGACTACGCGCTTACAATTCCTCGAAGGAAGAAGCAAGCGAGTTGTCTTCGAACTGGGACTCGTAGATCATCGCAAGAAAGCCCGTTTATCGGACGATGGCGCCACTTCGGGGGTTGTGGGAGACGTTCGAGGTCAGGATGGGGACAGACGGCGGGGAAAACGGTCTCTTCCACGGCTACCGAGCAATGAAGCCTGTCAACCGGATGATGAACGTCAGGGACGTAAACCTGACGGGTGATTCCGGTCGTCTTCAGCGAACGGCCGACGCGGCGAACACGGACCCGTACATCACTTTTATTGCTGCCCAGGCTCTCGTGATCCCTTGCACTGTACGCTCACTACGGATTGGACGGTGAAGATTTTGCCGCCTATCTCTGCTCGACCGACGTTCGCCGTGGTAATCACAAACGGTCAGTGGCACAGGAACGTGTTCCTGTACGTATCGGAAAATCCCGACGAGGATTCAGCGTTCTTTGGATGTTCCAGACTGTTCGCATTTTATCATCGACAAGAAAAAAATATCGAGAAAGTTACGAAAGTTTATAGCTATTAAAAATTTATATTTTCCAGAAAGAATAATTTATCCGTATATACATATTAATATAATAGATTCTATTTTATCCAAACATTGTCATAATTAATTTCTATTTCATCTTATTTCATGATTAAAATAGAATTACATTGGAAAATCGTAACCAGTTTTATAAATAGTTTACACAATGCATTAAAAATCTTTTCGCAAGAATATAATACATCATATACATATATACTACGGTTTGAAACAAGTAACGTTATTGCAATCAGATCTATCGCGGAGCAATTACAATTTGTCTTAAAACTTGATGCATGACGTTAATCTGTACGATAATCTCTTACGTCACGAAAGGGCGATCTTCAAAACGAAGCGAATCGAGCGCGAAAATAAACAGAGCTATTCAATTTCTGCCGCGCGCTATCAAGCAAATTCTCGCGTCTCTCGTTTCCCCCTTTCACGACATCAACGAGCGACGCTCGAGCAGTAACGGCGAATAATAAATTATCAACGTATCCCGTTTTCCCCCCCCCCCCCTCCTCTCCCGCCTCCCCCATCATCGCCGCCACCCTTTCTCGCTCCACGTCGAAGTTCCACGTGCACCACTATGCGCATCAACGTAATTGCTCGCATATTATAATTTATATCGGGCCCTGAATGAGGACTATTTGGATGTGAACAATCGGCACGCCGACAATGCGAGACCTTAAATCATAATTTGGTTAATGTGGAATGTAATGTCGATGTTGGCGCGAGCGTATCTCCACCTGCGGATGGCGAGTGGGAGAGATAGCTTTCTCTCTCTTTCTCTCGTTCTCTCTCTCTCTCTTTCGTTCACTTACCCGACCGTTCACTCGTTTGTACGCAAGCACATACACGCGTATACTCTATGCGAGGGATTATAAATCGCGGGCCAATGAGTGGCTTCCATTCGTTATCACTGCCGTTGGCACGCCAGTTAGGTGGGCACCTACGTAACGCCATCGTGTTTGCCGATGTTTTACGCCCAAAATAACGCGCTTTCGGTACCAACAAAGCTTTCGGCTATTACAACGCTTCTCATCAACGAGGAAACCAAGTTGAGGAAAAGACGCGTAAACAGAAAGTAATTTACAGTAGAGTTTTTACGCAATTTACATATCAATTGTCGTATGATTCGCCTTTGTATTCATATCGAACATGTTAATTTGGATTAAAAAATTCTGGCGATGTATTTTTCGATACGTTAAACATTTAAAGGATATTATAAATACCAACATTTTTTCCCCTCATGTGTGTAATAGATGATATATATGTATTATCAGAGAATTTACAAAAAGTACTAATGTTAGGATAAAAGATCTGATAATGATGAGTTATACGAGTTTATAAGGATTTTTATAAATACTTGCGTTATATATTCAGCATTTAAAAGAATATTTATTGGTTTCATGCGGTGTATACTCCAAGAAAGATGTGAGTAAATATTGTTATACTATGGTCCACATATCATTGTTTATTTTTGATATAATGGCATATTCACCAGTTCTATAAAGGTTTTAAATTGCATGATGCTACGAAAGTACCGCTTTTTGAACCTTCTTTCTTAAAAAGCTCCTAAACCGATCTGGAGATAATGGAGTTAAGCGGGTGGATGAGAACACGGTGACTCTTTCTTATATACAACGTGATCATCGTATTATCGATAATGTTAATCAAAATAAAAAAAATTGATGACAAACTTAGGCTTCCATGTTGCATCGCGTGAATTTTAAGATATCTCGAAGAATATACTCTTTTTTCGGTATTTGAAGGGGGAGGATAAAATCATGATCGATGATTCGAATTTTATGGAATTTCTTGATTGTACGTCTCTCAGGTTTGCTCTCGTCTGCAAAACGCGATCGATAAAGTAACGACGTTAGCTCGATGCTACCTCGTCAGGCTCCGGTGTCGAGACGAGTGAGAGGGTTGAGTGACGGCCCCGTCGGATTCGATGTAACAACCCTTCGACGTCGATACGCGACGGTCTCGATAAGGCAGAGAAACGAAGCCGTGCGGAAAGAGAAAAAATAATTATTTCCGTACTGGCGCGCATGTTAACAGTAGTAAAGACGCGTATACAGTCAGCCCTAGTGTATAGATCAATAGAAAATGAAATGTTTATTTCTGTATATCTGTATATCTAATGACAATCTAAAACAGCTTTTATTACATTTAGGAATGAATTTATTTATACAATTAAGAATTTTTTACTCATCAATCATGTCTCATATTATGACGTCAGAAGCGAGAAAATAAATATACAAAAGAATTTTTACAAAATATATTAATATAGAAATATGTTTCAATAAAACAACACTTACAATCGACTGGTAAAATATATTGAAAATTCTCCTTTTGTTTCATTAATTAATAAATAATCATATGTCTGGAAATGAATTATACATGAAATGAGCTATATTCACAGCTATGACAAATTACTAAATTAATAATATATAGAAATAAATATGATTTTACTTTTCCCCGATACAAGAAAATAGTTTCTGGTATACTCAAATATATAAATCTATTTTATCAATTGCAAAAATGTTGTCTTTGAGAAGTATTTCAAATATAATGTGCAAGAATTTTTATTGTGTGTTTTTCACTTCTGATATCACTAATTTAAGATTAATAGTGATGAATAAAAAGGAGCCTGGATCAAATTTATTAATATTTATTTCTTATATTCGTTCAATCATAGAAACAACGCATGATAAAACGTATGTTTGATACTATTTTTATATTACTGCAACATACATGATTACAACAAAATCAGGAAAATTAGGAAAATCAGGGAATTTTGTAAAATATTTTAGAAAATTAAAATTCTTAGCTTTAAAGAAATTGAGATATGTACATTACATACCCATAAAGTTTTGGAATACTACCAACTTAACAATTAAAAATACAAGCCGTCAGCAACACTAATAGTAATTTACATCGCTATGTTAAATTGATTCTTGAACAAATAAATTTAACATTTTCAAATCAGGATAAAAATACGAAAAAATTCAATAAAATATTATTGAAAGTCAGCGAAAATCATGAAATTTTGTCTAAAAATCAGAAACAAATTTTAAATTGTAGGATGAAGAATTCGTGACAGCTCTGATATCGATACAAAAAGAGTTAAATATTAGCGTCGCATTAAAAGAAACGATTTTAAGTAAATACGACGCTATTCGCACAATTACAGAACGCCAGGTTTTACAGTAACATTCTCCAAGTGCGTTCTGTAACGTATGCTTCCCATGATCGTCGTAACGACGGCAAAATAGAAGCTGCAAGAGTCGCGAAAATGTACGATAACTATGCGCGTCCCGAAAATTAAATTCGTATTGCGGCACGACGCATCCCTTCCTATTTTCTAAAACGATTCTGCGCAGTCCTATCTGCTAGATAGCTGGGCATCTTTAAGTCTCCTTCTACTTTATACGACCGTTATCGTAGCAGCCTATCTCCTGGATGGACCTTTCGCACCCCTGAACGACTTGGCCGCACATATGCAATGAACTCCCTTTTACTTCTCGTGAATTTGTTGGGGTTGGCGATAATGGTGACCCTCTTCTACTCGGGGGTGTAGGATGGTTGAGAATGAAAGAGAGAGGAAAAGATGGAGATCAGTTCGAGAATCTGACTACGTTCGTGCATAAGAAGGAGAACGGAACTGAGATTCGATGTTGCGTGAAATATAATACCTACTTTACGACGGAAATACCAATCCCATCAACGGTGATCGGAGATTCACTGTGGACCGATTAAGTTGAACGAGTTTCCTGCTGGAAATTTTCTTTTACCGAAACGAAACTTTCCCGGATCGATGTTTACATTTATGCAGAAAAACGCACAAAGAAGATTTTTGTATATTATTAACATTTATCGTCATTAAACTGTATTTAATGGAACTGAGGAATTCGTGAAAACGATAAGCGATCTCTCTTTCCTTCCGTCGTCGATTTTATTCATTGTTCTCGAGACGCAAACCGGAAGTCGCGGTCTGTGATTCGTTCCGGACGGCATGCTCTTATCGATGGCGGTGTAACCGAGGATAGTAGTCAGGAGCACGGAAGTATCGTATTCGTCTCCCGTTGGATGATGTCATAGTCGAGCACGGGGTAGCCAGATAATAATTATAAGTTACGAACTTGCCAGGGTCGGCGTTTCGTGGGTTATAGCACCGAGCCACAGCCCCCGGTGGTGCGCGGGGCTAGCAAGCGGAGATGGTGTGAGTCCTGGTTGCGGCTCGGCGAGCGGACACTATCGCGTTACGATGTTGCATTAATCTGCAGCAAGCAAGTATCGGCAGCCGCCGGCCCCTGGGTGGGTTGCGGGGTCGCTTCTGGGGGTACGGAAGAGGACGATACTGCGCCAGTGGGGGGGTGGGGAGGGAGACGTTAGGGTAGAGCGGCAAGGGACGCGGGTCCAAGAGGCAGCAGCTCCGACAAGAGCGGTGTATCGTCTCCCTACACTCGTTCCGCTCGTGTATACCTACTGGCAACGGCACGAGCGAGCGAGCCGGAGGAAAGTGCCGCCGATGGGCGAGAGAGGGACGAACGATCTGTCCATGATGTGGGTGTGTAATGGCATGTGTAGTGGTCGAGGGCGAGACAGGGTTGCTGGGACAGCAGTACGTCCCCGAGGCCCAAACACACCGCATGCCGGCCGTATACGTGTGTACATATACACGTGAGCACGCGCGCGGTTGGTGTATACTATATGATTCTCATCCACATATATCCCGACGTCGCACTTAATGCCGCCTGCGAAATGAGTAGGACCAGAGAGGGAGCGAAATGAAAGACAGAGAGAGGGAAAGAGAGCAGGAGTAGGAGAAAGAACATGGGCGAGAAGAGAGAGAGGGAGGTAGCTCGGAGAGAGGCGCTCAATTGTGCTCGGTGAGGAAGAGAGACAGCGCGCGGTGCAGCACAAGTCGCTTAGATAACTGCTATCGTACGTGAGAGCGTATCGTTACTCGAGGGCCAGGAGAGACGTGTCCTTGTGTATCGAGCCGCAACGCGATGTGTCGCGGTCGCGGTGATTCTTGAAGCAAAGCTGATGCGCGATCGCTAGTTTTGTATTCGTATACTCTTCAAGATGATAGAAATTCAATATAAATAATACGGGGCTTGGCCTCTTCGCATTTAACATAATCGTATATATTTTAAACGTAAACGTTCTGTAATATTTTGCAAATTTAGGGTTAATTTTAGTAATAGATAATTTTAATTTAGATTTAGAAAATCATTATTTTTCGATATTAAATTGAATAATAAGTGTGGCGCATAAAACGAGACTTTAAATTTTGCCAAAATATTTTTTTTTAATTTGTCAGATTTATAACTTACGTAGTTAGAAATGTCAAGCGGTCATTATCATTTGTTTTCAGATTTATTTTGCAATATTTCTCGTGTGTAAAGAAATGAAATTCTAAATTTCCTGTACTTTTCAATAATTATATGTTTTTTATTTCTCACGGAATATTTGATGTTTCATCACTTTCTTTTTTCATCTTAATTTATTTGTTTGAACCACTTTTAGCGAGTAAAAACATTGGTACGTGTAACGTTAAACTGCATATATATTAAAAACAACACGCATATTTGTTTTCGATAGAAATTGTTTCTAGTTTCAGGAATAAACTTTATTTTTTTATTGGCTTTGAATGATATATCTCTCATTCAGATACGGTTATCTTTTCATAAGATTTTCACAAAGATTTATTTTCCACAAAGCGAAGGTTTTACATAATAAGCAATCCGATGCACAATACGTACGTACTTAAATCTCATTCTATTTTGAGATACTCGTACACGCGCGTATTTCATTCTTCTTCGCGGATATCGTGCGTCATGATCAAAGCGAAAAGAACGAAGAAATCCAAACGACACGGAGAGAGAACGCGAAAAAGGAAGAGGAACGTAAAGGGAAAGAGCCGCTCGACTGTCTCGCCGTGGTTATTCCAGCTTTTTGATATCGGTCGGGTTTCGCCGCGGCAGTATCGAGCTAACAATTAATTATTGGCGGCGCTTCAGAGGGCTGCCGGCAGCCGTAGTTAAACATTACGCGTTCCATATCTTACTGTGCTATCTAATCCCCCCGGGGGCTCGAGCGCTACTGCAGTAATCTCGTTTAATTGCCGGCTGTAGACGCGAGAGTCCCGTTCAATTAGTTTTTCAAATAAACATTAGTTTCCTTAACACGCGGCGCCATAACGTGCCGGAGGATGAGGAGGACGAGGAGGAGGTGGCGGTAGGTGGAGAAGAGGAGACGGCGCGCGAAGAGGGAAGAAGCGCGATCGAGGGATGACGTGAGAGAAAGAGAGAGACGGGAACGGAGGGGGGAGGAGAGGGGGAGGAGAGGGGGAGCGGGGGAGAGAAAGAGGGGCGTAGATGGTGCAGTAGATGGTCGGAAGGCAGTCGGTGGAGGTGACGGGCTCTGTGGAGCAGAAGGGATGTGGCGAGTGTGGGAGAGGGGAGGAACGCCGATGGAGGAGAACGCGGCGGTGTCGCGTCCGCGGGGTAAGTAATTAACGACACATTTATACGATATCGCCCGCACGGGCGAGGGTGAGACGAGGTGAGGCGAGACGTGGTGAGGCGAAGCGAAGCGAGAGCCCAGGATCCCGTCCGTATGAAGTGCCCCGCTAATAGGAAGCTATGCGCTCGTCGATAGATACCTAGCTCCAACCGGTAACCGGCTACTCCCGCCCGCTAATACGAACGAGGAAAAGAACTGCGGCTCGATTCTATCTCGTCCGTGTAAACTTTTCGACAATTCTCACGCCGCGGCCCGACGGGAGTAAAACAGAAGCCACCCTGCTATCCATTTCATTTTGATTCGCCTGACAAGTCTGGATCTACATTTAACCAAGTTCTCTCTCTCTCTCTCTCTCTCTCTCTCTCTCTCTCTCTTTCGTTCTCTAAGAATTTGTAGATACTTTATTAAGATAAGGTTTTGCTAAGACTTGGTTTTGTATATCGCGATTTCTATTTCCGGCAAATCTCGTACATATCTTACAGATTCACGGAAACTGATCGATATAGATGCATGTAAGTGTATACGGAAGATTGAGATATTTTACAGATTGTGACATTTCTCGATGGAATTCAAGGAAAGAACGTAAAAGAAAATTAGATATCTTTCGAAATGGATATATTATATATAAATCGGAAGCTTTCCGCGATTGTTTTCCTCTCTTGATTGCCTTAAAGAGACGAAGCTCTTATTATTGCCGCAAGAGAGAGAGAGAGATTACGTTCTTAGGCCGCCGCGCGGCATTGCCTAGAACTCCACAATTACGCAATGATTACGAGGAACGCGGGGAGGGGGGGGGGGGGGGAAGGGGGAGGCGTTAACGGCGAACGAGCGGTTAATACCACTTTTGTCGTCGCGCAAAACGCAACGGCTGCCCGTGCGGCTGGTTATGGTGATGCGGATTATTCACTAATATGATTTACGACGTATTACCCCGACGAGCTAGCGCGCGATTCACAATGCGCACATAATGTGTGGCATAATTTATTAATTTTACTAATGGCTCCTGCCCATTATTATTGATTTCGGGCCGCGCCTCGTTCGGACGGGCGCTGATTTATCCCGGTCGTTATCGCCCCCATGTTAAATCGTCCGCGAACCAGGAGCCGCGAGAGCACAATGCGACGGTGCGCGCGGAGCTTTTTCTTTCTCCAGAACACGCAGTACCGTGATGCAAACACCGCGCCGCCGTGCGTCCCCGGCTATATGTGTGCAGTCGTTGCGGGAGCGCGGGAATCTTCCCCGCGCCGAGATTTACCGTCGATGCAGCGTATTAGCGGACCCGATAAACAGTGAGACTGAAATCTATATTCTCGAATGCATTCTCGATTTGTACAATTTAAGTGAGCTTGTGTTTTATACGCTTTTGACATATCAAAGTTTCATAATTTTACTGCTTTTTTAACGTATTCGTTTTCTGCACTACATCACATTTTCGATGAGACAGCGTATAGCCTTTCTAAATTGTTGTCGCTATCAAAATATATTTCCCCTAATGCTTTTATATTTTATATAATCCTTGATACAACGATATCACGGGAACAACAATTTTGAAAGGAAAAATACTTTGAACCTCTTCCTCCATCAATGCCCGTAACAGAGGCGGAGATTTATTCGCATTCTGCAGCACTTCAAGTCGTCATAAATGTACCATTTCGTTGTTGGTACATACGAATGACGATGTAGATGGGGCGAGTCGAAGATACGGTTTTCGGTATTATCGGCTCCGGATCGGATCGGCGGGCGGTAGTGACGACGAGTCGGAGCGCATGGACGTTCTAAACGCAGACACCGCGTTGTCCGAACGACCACACCGACACGATATTAAAACATTAAAATAATATATTGTCCCGCCCGAATCACGTTATAGCTCGGGCCTGTGCGGAGCGGGGTGGCTGCGCTTGACACACTCCTCCGCGCTGGTATAGCCTCGTTCCCTCGTCCTCTGCTCGCCGTTCGCCCCACCCGGAACACAATGTCCTTCTGGTCATATAGCTTTCGTCCACGAAGAGAGCACACATAGGCATAGCACAATCCCGTTGCGTCGTCGTACGTCGGTGACTTTCAGCGGTTTCCGCGGCAATGGCCACTGCTGCCATCTGGAGCCACGAACACCGGGGTGGATATAGATAATTCCACACACACACACACGTTCGCGCATACGAGAAATCGCGACGAAACGAAAGAGTGGAAGGACAACGATCCTTGGGAGGAGCGCAGGAGGAGACAAACCCAATATCTGCGTCCGTCTGTTTGTCCTGCTCTTCGGTGGATTCGACGCCAATCTTACTCCGCAACGCTGTTATTGCACGATCCGTGTCTCCTCGCTCACCACAATAACGTTTTTATTAAATAATAAACATGTATATATGGGTGCTCTAGTGGTTATCTTCGGGTGTGCGGGGAAGAAATCTTCAATTGCACGGGCGAGACTCGCGCTGTATAAAAATAATAGACCGTGTCTCCCACGAAAGTGAATGAAAATCATGAAACCGTTCGCTTTCAGCGCGTCTTCAATTATACATGTGTCATTTAGCCCATAATTGCGGAGGAATATTGAAAACTTTTGCAACAGGATCCTACACTCTGTTATTCATTTAATTTGTTATTTTCACATATGAATAAAGAACACGTTGTAGAGAATAAAGAGCTAGAGAAATGAGATTACAATCATGCAATTGTATATCTTTTTTCAAATTTCTATATTATTGCGTTTGTGAATCGATTATCATAACCATACCTGCCTCTAGTAGGGTATGGTTAATAATGATAATTGATTTAAGCTAACTTGAAATATTTCCAAGTAGAATCTCTCGATATCAAATAATTGTAAAACCATATATATGTTACGAAACTACAGTATATAATCGCGCAGCTTAACAATGCACGAGCTAGAAACGGAGGTAGATCCCCGATCGCAAGGACATTCGTTTATCCGCAATAATACACAGAACGCGCGAGGAAGCTTCATATCGAAGCGAGGTCCGCGCGCGGCGACGACATTACGCTACGCGACAAAGAAAGAGCTGCAGCATGCGGCCGTAATTCAATGCTGTCGCATCGGAGATGGGAAGCGTGCGGTTTGAGACAATGCCCCCGCTGCTCAGAAGCGGATACCGTGTGCAATAGACTGGTCGCCGTGGATCAGATATACAGTAACAAGGGAATTACATTACTCTTACTCGATGAACCTTTGACGATTCCGTTTGAAGTGCCGCGAAGGTACACCCCGCCGTTACCGTACCGGGTACGTGTGGTGTCACCCCCGACTTCGCGTCGCATAGAAGGGTGAGCTTTCACAGAGGGATTACACGAACCTCTTGACTATGGGGACTCCAGCCACGTAAACCGCAAGCCGGACAGCTATTATTAGCGAGATACCTTGTACGCGGACTTCTGGTGAGCCGTATGTTGTTGAATAATTAGAACGTCGCACGAGTACGTATCTCCTCGCAACGTTCCTGAACAGACGTCATCTCTTCTCAGGTCACAAGGTATAATATCCTTATCCTAATTGTTCACGGAAAACGTGTTATTTATTTTTTTTTTTTGTTCTTCTATTATATTAACCGAGAGAGACTTCCTCGAAAAGAGAGGCAAACGCGCACAGCTAACGTGTCGCACTTTATACGTCTTCTTTCCGCGCACGGTCGTTCTCCGATTCCCTTCGTTTTCCCTCCAGCTCACCGCATGATTACTCTGCTGCGTAATATCGCGTAATTGATGAACACGTACATAATGACTTCTTGCGCTCTCGTGGTACGCGAGCTCTCGCAACGCAACGGCGGCGACGGCGACGGCGGCAGTAGGAGGGTAAAAGAAAGAAAGGAAAAGGAAACCGGGGAGGGAAGGAAACCGAAGCGCGCTTTGATCTCCGATTTCGATTATACGGAGCGCGACGATACCGATAAGATCCGCGTATGTGCACGGAGACTGTCTGCTCTTTAATTCCCATGTCACGCTCGTTGAATTAATAATACGGTAATGCGAGATCAAAAGTATTTTGAGCCCTCAAGGCGAATGGTCTCGACCTTTGATTTACCCGTAATACGTGAGCGTACTCGCGTGCGAGCGCGTGCGCGCGCGCGCAGCGCGGCGCGGCGCACCGGTGAAATCCTGCGGAACGTTCTTCGGCCCTTTGACGTCAAAAAGTATTCTTTCCCGCCGCGCTCCCGCGTCCGCGCTTTTCCTTTTGGTCGCCATTTCCTCCGCGCAAAAATTTCATCAGACTGCCAATAACCGCCGCTTGGTAGCGCCATTCGAAGACTGACGATTAATTATCACAAAGCGACGCGTGTTTGATGTCGGAGGAAATGTTGGTGTGGCCCGATTGATCGGTTAATTTAAAGGGACGGTAAGGAGGGGCGCGGGGGAGAGAGGGGAGGGGAAACGCGGAGAGGATAGGCCCTCGGGGGCTTGAGGTAGAAAGGGGGAAGACCATGGTTCGAGGCAAAGCACAGAGTGGCTCTGTTGTGCTGCCTTTCGTCTCTCTCTCTCTCTCTCTCTCTCCCCCCCCCTCCCCATTCCACGACGCTTGGAAATTACTTATCCCGCGTTGGAAAATAATTAACGCGTTCTTACGATCAGCGCCGATCGAAGAACGTGACTTTGGTCGCCTATAGTCTCTCTCTCTCTCTCTCTCTCCAGTGACAAACATCTATATTAATTAATTGTAGGACACGTTGTAATGTAACACTTGGCGATACTACTGCGTTACTAGATTAGTTTAACAACGCCGAGAGTATACTATCGGTCGCGTGCGCGATCGCGGTTGTAAACCGGATGTAATAAAGTTTCTCCGTTCCAGAAACGTCATGCCGCGCTATATTAAGATCTAACGAAATTCGGGACAACATGCTTCACGATTCGCGTTCATTAACGGGACAAATGCGGCTCTGCGGGCGATTAATTATCCGACCCGGCACCATCATCCGTGTGTAACTCGCTGTTTCGCGCAGCCCGTTTTTCACCACTCGTCGCCGGCGTAGGCGTCGGCGAAACAGCGTCTTCCGTCTCGTGCCAAGCTCCCCGTCGTCCTTAACATTAACGTCACGGCGTTTCTCGACGGAGTCACAATTATGCACCGGCGGAAATAACATTTACTTAGTCGAGTCCCCGCCCGAGTATTGTGGACCTGACACATATCACCTCAGCCGCGTAACTTCTCTCGGTTGCGTCGCCTTGCGACGGCAGCTTAAACTTGACTTCAACTCTTGCCGTTGCCGTCTTACGTCGCTTCACTAGAGGGACGCAACGTGTTGCATGATGTATCGGGGTACCGCGCGGAACAATCTTGGAAAGGAAGATCTGATTCATTATGTGAAAGACGAGAGAGAGAGAGGGAGAGAGAGAGTTGGTGTCACCGCGGCCGACCGGTCCGTCACGGAAGATTCTTTCGCGCGAGACGTGACACCCGCATCTGCGTATCAACCGGTTCTGTTCCGCTTGAGCGTAAATTATCGTTGCTTTCTCGTCATCGGTTAACGGGAACGTTACTACATCGAGTCGAGGTGCAGTTGCAATATGTAGAAGCGCCAATGTTTCAGCTGTCACTCATTATTCTATTGCGACGGCTGCGATTTTTAGAAGCGTATAAATATACACGCGACCCGTTTTCCTTCGCGACCTATCCGTCGCGAAAAGAACCAGCTAAGTCGATTCAATTTGTAATATGACCTACTTTGCGATATCTTAAAATTTATTTCTTACATACGTTGATCGCTAACCAATGTTTATTGCATTCGCGATCGGTTTCAGAAGCGTAAAATAAAGTTACAGTTGTTGACTACTTTAAACTCTTATTTTTTTTATTATATTTATATTACTTTTGGGTTTTTCTAACGAGAATGTCTCTTATACAATTTTCAGAGAAGATATCATAGATCTACTAATGCGCTAAATCTTCAAAAATAACTGATAATTTAGTTCAATTCTGAAATTCCGGTTTTAATAATTCACAACTTTTATTTTTATTTTATATCTCCTGCATTCTAAGACAGCGATAAATGACAAAAGCAGATATACTTGTATGTATTATTCTTACCGAAATACATTCCTTAATACACATTGGGTCACATTTTCAGTGATTCATCTCGTGTACAAAAAGAATGATTTTGCTGAAATATCTTAAATTTAATTAGCTACAAATTTAAAAATATAATAATTTTGTTGATTTGTCAAAATTATTAAGATGAGATAAGATTTTTTCATCTATGACGCTATTCCAGCCAGTGATAACGTGTATGTTTTTAAACAGCACTTGATGTTTGACGGTCCTACTTACACTTTTTTACTTTTAAGAAATAATCATATTTGAGTAACTGTAAATACATCAAAGAGAAATTGTTTGTTACTGTGATTGAAGTATTTTGTAATTGAAAGTAAATATATCATTTTCATGGTTATTTCCATAATCGTCTTAATCAAATGAAATCTTTATATTAATTAAGCTATAACTTTTATACTTAAGCGAATTTTACAATAAAAGTTATATTGAATGTTTATTAGAGTTTTAAGATGGTAGAGCAAAAATTATCTTATAATCGTGAATTATTTTCTTACACACACACACACACATACTAATCATTTTTTTAAAGATTTTTCTTAATAGACAGACTAATTTTGGTGCGCATACATTTTGCATCAGTTTAGATATTCATGTTTTTCTTTGTCATATGTTAATTTTTATGTTTATAAAAGATTTTGATTTGTAATAAATTAATAAGTTTTGTTTGAAATAACTGGATACATGAGAGGTTTCTTTGTAAATTTTTATCAGCCCCAGCCTATTCTCCATTGAAAGAAATATTTTGATATAACTATTTATTTTGTTGATATATGACTACTAAAAACTTTCGTATTCTTTTATTTAAAAATTGTGTCGTTTTGTTTTAACAAATTTCATCACATTAACCAAATTTTGATTAAAAGAGTACAATTTTTTAATGAAAAAAAATAAGAAAATGTGTTAGTCGCATCAACATGTAAATGAGTATACGTACCAAACTTTTAATGTATTATAGAACGCCCATGTATAGTGCAATGCTACAAAAAGTTCTAACATTCTTAGCAATCAATTTTGGCATCTTATATAATTGTTTCGATGATTCGAATAAAATTACTTTTAGATCGTATCTAAATAGTTAAATTTTTAGATATAATATATATTATATAATATTAAAACTGTTCTTTCATGTAATCAAATCATCTTGTGCACCAGAAAATCATTGGCATGTGCACTAAGGATTTACATATATAATATGTCTTTTTGCGACTTCTTGTAACTTTTACAGAAATTAGACTTTTTTCGTTTTACTCACCGATCATGTGTCGTCGGTTGGTACTGCAGACGGCGAACAGGTGTGGCCGTTTAAAAGGCCTTCGTCGTTACAAAACCGAACCCGTCATTCTTGCGACCGCGAAACGCGTGTATCGGCACACGAAGTACGGGTCTCTCGCGCTCTCTGAAACACGGTGTTGGCTTAATTTACGATCGTCTGGGTCCTGAGTCTCCGGGCGCCATCTTCTCGTCCTCTTACATAAAAATCAGGAAACTGCTCGCGGCCGAGACCGGGCCGCAAATCATCGTCTGTCATCCCACGGAACGAATGGCCGCGCGGAATGGCGGCGCAGTTGCCTCCGTCGCGACGCGTCGCGACGCGTGCGGAGCGTGCACGACGACGAATCTACATCATTCTGTCGGGCCAATGGACCGAAAGATGCCGCCGGAATCGTCGTACCCCGTCGCCAGAATATCCTTGTGGATCGACGTACGTTTTCTGGGAGTTCCCCGTCAAAGCCCGGCGACGTTCTCTCCCGGCAAAGAGTGGAAAAATACGAAAATTACGTCAAACCGGAGAGGCAACGACCGGGGACGAGAATTCGGGGACAGAAATGGAGGGACCGACGCTCCGGATGGCCGATTTGAAATTCCAAAACTTTCCTGATAACGTTCCTCGCGATGGTACCTAAGTAGATACGAGCGACGGGATGCACCGTATCGTCGATCGTCGCCCGTTTTGTCGATCCTTCCTTCCTCCTTTGTTGATGCCGCGGCGGCGAACGAAGAGCGCTCGACGAAATCGTCGTTACTCGTCAAGAGCTCGAGGACGACCGTAACGACTCTCGGGTGAAATATATTCATCGTAGGAAGTTCTTCCGTGGATACAGAGAATGCGCGTGCTTTTGTTCGCGGTAAAGTTCTCCCGATGACGCGGGCGAGAGTTCCGCGGGCATTTCGCCGTTTCGGAATGTACCTATATCCTATACGGACAAACGTAGGAATCAACGGATACTGTGTTTCATCCGGAATTGCGGTATGAGTTTCTATCAACATCACGCAGCGACATTGCTGATCGAAGCAACGCGAACGATGATGAAACGTTGGCTGCTCCGCTGTGGAAATTACATATACATCCATTTACATTTGTTTCCGTAAGTGATTCGACTTCGACGTAGGGCGGATGAATGGCCGTCAACAAATTACGTCGGAATAAATTTTTGTAGCTTTATCGTGGCAGTTTATTAAAATAAATCGCTGGAATGAAATATGACAATAGATATGAAGCGGAAATAAATGATTGACGATGACCGAATCACGAAAAATGGAACGGACTTTGCGGAAATAAAATAATACGTGATTGAAAGCGCAAATGGATGAGATAAATCAGAAAATAAATAACCGTGATAAAAGTAGAATGAACGGTAATACGCGCATTAAAGCTGCGAGCGATCGATGAACGTGATAAAACCACGTAAAAATGAAATAATGTACAATAATTGCGAATATATGTGGAATAAAATAAGCACTCGTTGTAAACCTCGCGCGGTTATTGTTATTAAAGTACGCGGCCTCGGTGAAAGGCTGTGCGGTGAAATTTGATAAAACGCGTATATACGCGCGAAAATACGATCGGGTGCGCATAATCGGATAAATCGGATATAAATCCTCCGTGCAAAAACGACGCGTTACGCAAATAATATCGACGAGCACAGACGACGGATGTGCAGCCGAAAGAAATGAAAAAGGACGCGCGAGCGCCGCCCGAACTTTGCATGTACTTTTCATTCTACGGGAACGTGGACGGGCGCGCGCCGTGTCAGCGGAAGAATAGGCAACGAGTTACTAATTTATTTATCCTTTCTCGCTTGAACTCTCGCCGGCAAGATGGGGGGAGAAGGAAAAAAGGTCGCTCTCCTTTTCGTGTTCGTCCAGACTGAAACGAAATTGCAGCGCCTACCGCGCGCGCACATTTCCTTTGACAGGAAAAACGGATTGAAAGTACTCGCAAGTTTATTTGCGCAGTTATTGTCGGCGCTGCGACTACGCCGCGGGTTCAATTAGCGAATTAAACTTTTAAGCGGCGCTTCCTTTGACACCGACGGCTCTCATCCTTCCCGTGGCCATTGTTTACGCGTCTTTTGTTTGACTCCACGGAAATTATGAGGGCGCTCATGATTTAAAGGCGAGGGGGAAGACCTCGTCGAAAATCCTCATGAAAGACGGCTCGAGGAACCGTCCTCTCCGTGAAGCGACGAATTCACTTCCCTTCGCCTGTCTCGTCTATCCCCAGCCCTCAGAGCGACCCAGGCTTTGTGTTTAATCGCAATTCTTTTACGGGTAAATGCCTTCTGTTCGTCTTGGCAGTCGTTAAAGCAGATTCAATCAATGAACGATCGTAACAAATAATCAGACTAAATTAAATGGACCTTCGACAGAAGTAGATGCGAAATAGAGCGAAGAATTTCAGAAGAGCAGGCAAGAATCTACGTGACAATTTATTTTTTGCGTCCACTTGAAAAATAAGAGTAAAACTGCTGTATCTCTATATACTGAATTTAATTAATTATCAAAAATAAAATGGAACTCTTCTATCTCGTGTAGCTTTTTATAAAAGATTTCGTTTTTAATATGCTTTTTGTGTCTTCTTATCTGTTTCTATTAAATCATATACGCACCTTTGATACTTTTAATACATTAATATTATTTTAAATGTAGCTAATATTACAATTAGAGGATGATGCACACACACACACATGTAATGAAAAAGATTTAGTTGCATCAATTGAAAATCTGATAGATTTAATCAACATAAGTATACGTCTATTTGAAAATACAGAATGAAACAGAATTCTTGTAAGATTTACGAAATGAACATGATTCATTCTTTTCTGTTAGATATACCGGCATTTCTTGTTGATTGTATTGAAATTCGAAGATCCAGGTTACGGATGAAGGATGAAAAGTTTTCATGTTGACAGGGGGTTAATTCTTTCTTATTAAATATACATACTAGAATTTCTTGTGATCGAATTTTTTCTATTAAATATATCGGAATTTCATCTTAATATCGATTCTTCATGATGGAACTCTAATCATTGCAATTATTAGCTAACGTACATATAATTCCATACAAATTTTGATGTTTCTAATAATATTCCACAAACATCAATATAGGTATTAATACACTCTGCCTCAAATACAACTTCTAGAAGTTATTGAGTTCTTGAATTAGATTTTTGTTTAAAAACATAAACTGTACACTGTCAAAATACATTTATGATTTACTTTAATTTTTAAACCTAATTTTGGGGTGGTAAAGAATCTCATAATACTGTGCTTTTGATTCTCTTGTATCATTTTGAATTATGACGAAGTTAAATTATTTTACTAAAATATCTAAAAATTTATTGTAACTAGATACAGATTTGAAAATAATGTTGTTGGATCATAAAAATAATCATGTATAGGAATCTCAAGCAATGATGATCAATGCTACAAAAAGTTTTAGCAATCATAGTGTCCTACATAATCATTTTGGTTTTAGTTCAACAAAATTTTCAGATCTATGTATATCTAAGTTTTTAGATATTCTATAGAAAACTGTTCTTTCCATAATGCAGAACTTCACCGAAATTCAGCAATGCCGCATACTGCTTGCGAGAAATCTTTATTGAATATAGTTACACTGGAAAAAGAATCTAGTTGCATTAATTAGAATTCTGCTTAAAAACGTATAAATCGGAATTTTCTGATTCGTCTATTTTCAACTAGAAATTTGTCATATTACAGAAGTTTTATAGATCGCAAAATCCTAATCAGATATAGTTAATAGAGCCTTTATTTATAAAATATTGAGTTCTGATAACTAAGGATTCTATTTGATTTTATCAAAACGCATTCAATCATATACGTCTTGTTGATATAATCAAATCAAATTTTACTGACAAGAGAAACATATCTTGAGTCGTCTCATCCGTTTCGATCAACGTGACCAAGTTTTATGATCGCATCGGACAGCTTCAAATTTTGCGAGTTTACGGGAAATTAGAGCGAAATCTAACTACAAATCAATTCAGATATAAGAGCAACGGAGACCGCACGGCAACGCAGATGAGAAAGAGGCCAGGACTACGGGAGGAAATGTGGATGAGGAGGAGGACGAGGCATGAGACTCGCGGATCCTACGGACGGAAGTTTCCTCTTCAAATTAACCAGCTCGAGAGACGCTACGTAAACCGAGATTATTATAATCTCTCCGAGGCCTGACTGCGGTAGCATTAAACGAAGAGACGCGCCCTTTGTTTCTTGGTGTACGCATGTAGTATACGTACATGTGCTCGCGCGAACGGGGAGAAGATTCGAGGGGGAGAAGGGGCAGAGGAACAAAGGGCTGAGGGTAGGGAGAAGCTAAAGAGCTTTGGTATGCCGGTTGGTTGCCGCTTTACTTCGGGAGTTTGCTGGCGACTTTCCGATGCATTCGCCCCTCGGTAATGAAACCAAGAAACGGATTAGCTCCAAGGTTTGCGATAATGGCGCAAGGAAAGAATCGCCATTTGCCAAGATCCTACCCAAATCCGGTCATGAACAAGAAACCGCATGCGAAAATGTCCTGTCTTTCTCGCGATGCATCCGCGCGCAGTTATTGGCCCGGTTACAAAAACGAGCTCGCAAATAAATTCGATTATACGCCGCGACCCGGCATAAAAACGCCGGTAAAAATGTGCACGGAGGAGTTTCGGAGCGCCGCGCCGCGCCGCCTCGACACCGATGATGTCAGTCGATTAGGCGAGCTGACAATACTGAGTCGCGTAATAGCCCGTAATACGTTATTAAGTACTCTAATGACCACCGTCCATCCTGGTTCAAAGTACAAGAGCAAATTTGCCGAAATCATCAGCAATTATCCTCGAAATCGGATCGTGCCGTTCGAATCTATCGAGCGACTTCATCGATGCGATCATCGATGAACATCTCTCTCTTATAGTACAACTGCAAATTGTTTCTTTGTTTTAATCGAAGATTCCACACCGCTGCGGCCGCGGCCGTTAATCGTCAGCAACAACACCGAACCTGAGCTACAACTATAAATCGCGCGCGGCAACTACTTTACGTTTGTTTCCATAAAATGCAACGGCCGCACAAGCGCCCCCGGCGTTTTCCCCATCGCACTTAATCCCGGGGTATTTATTCGCATAATAATAATAGTAACGCCGTTGGAGCGTTTTCAAGAATTATAGCTGTCCTTGCCTCCCACGATAAATGAGTCCGGAGGATTAGCTAAACAGTGGCTCAAAAATGTTATTATATAGCGGCATGAATATTCATCAACCGGCGAACTCAGCGGCTCGCTTTTAAAACGTTTCAACCCCGTTTCAACCCCGTTTCCTCTTGTTCCGCGGCGGAATCGCTTTGACACAGCTGAGTCAGTTTAAGTACTTGAATAGAAGTGATTATCTTCTGAGAGTCGCCTTATCCGTATGCTTAATTTTGATTACCCGCTGAATGATGCGGATAAAAAAGGCGTTTCCGTTTGCTGCAGGAATCTCTATAATTTCTGCGGAACCTCTATAAGTTGTGTTCTATAATATTATCGATTTCCAAGATTTGCTTTAAATATATCTCCCGAACGTTTATATTATTAATCTTATTGATACCGACATATATTTTAATGAAATATTACTCATATGATGATTGTCTTTGTAATATATTTCTGAAATGTTTAAAAAATTAATGTAGAATTTCTGTTCGCTTATTTTTAAGCGTAGTAAATTCTTAATGGCAATAATTATCAGATAAATTGTTTGATTTTTCTCTATATGACAATATCTAAAAAAAGGAACCAAAATATTTGTAAATAACAACTTAAAATGTATATGTATACGTCGCAATATATTATTTTAAAAAGGATAAATGGTGTCATATTGACAAAAAGGCACATTAAATTTACATTGGACTTTAAAAATTAGAACACCTTTGATTGTGTCACAGAATAGCGAAATAAGCGTTTTGAACTTAACGCTGACTAGAAATGGGCTGCATGTCCAAAAGATTGATTTCATCATGTAGAACAGGACCGCGGTAATTGGTGGAATGAATTTCGAGATAAGAAGAATGGCCAATAAGGAAGGGCACGTAGGAGGCGTGTCTTTCGTCCGAGGAATGTTACGCTATGAATTGATATCTTACTTTGATAAAAGGCCAATCGCGGCGTGTATCACAAAAAATTGAGATTGCGATCAAATTCACGATTGCAATATCGACGATCTCCAGGGTTTCGCGTAAAAGAGACGTAAAATAAATGCCGCGGGATTCCTCATTTTCCCGTTCAGTACATGACGGAAATAAGTAAGAAATTATCGGAGAGTGACACTTAATCCTGCTGTACTTTCTTAAAAAGTGGCAAATGAGAGATTATACGCATTCACGTTACGTTCCTAATCTCGTGATGTATGGCGCAACTACTTTACTCGACAATTTATGCGACGGCATAAACTTGTTAATAACGCTTTTGGGATCAGATCTGAAGGGAATGTGGTGTGCGTGCGCACAAGCATATAATAGCGTTGCGCAACGTGCCATTGTAAAACTCTTTAAGACCCGTCGATCGCGACGTATAAATCGTTTGTTAGAAAAAAGAAAATATCGCCATACAGACTAGATCTCGTTAAAGTTTTCGCATAAATTCTATACCGAGAACAAATTGAAATTCTCGCTGTGCAGATAAGCACCGGCTTAAGAGTCACGCGCGTGTAACCGCGGCGCGAGTTCACGCGGCGCGCAGCGTACACACGCGTGCGTGGCCGTTCAATCACGAAGTGCGTGCCCGCGATAATATACGCATAATACCGCGGCGATATTTCGCGCCGCTCAGGAAGAGAATGCATATACCAATGCTGCCATGGTGTTAAATCATACGCTCTCGCGCGTATGCGACGCTCTCACACACACACACACACAGATGCGTGCGTGCGTGCGCGCGAGCGTGCGCTCGCTCAGGGCGACTGTGAAATATTGAAAATGGTGATTAATTAAAAGGTACACTCGTTAAGCGGGATTACACGTGCGATTGATATTTTTGCCGGGACCCCGTTCGTGTAATCGCGTTAACGTGGCCGCCGAATTTAATTTGCTTTTCGTTCGATGCACGCCCTCCCCGTTCGTGGTGGTCGCGCGCGCGGATTGATTCGGACTGAATAATAAGCGGGTACAGGTCCGAGGAAAGTGCAGTAATTAGCGCCTCCATCCATGACTGCAGCTTCGGCCCCCCTACCTCTCGCGTGCTGGCACGCACTGTCACTGATGAGCGAGAGGGGAACCTGCTCGAACGTGTTTGCCACAAATTGGTTTAGATGGAAGACATATACCGGGAGAAAGCCAATTTTAAGAAAAAGCATCATCCTGCTGTTCTTTAAAGATAAGCCGACTGAAAAGTAATCCGATGGAGGAATTTATATGTGCATAATGATGCGGAATGCAACGATAGAACATAATAGAACTCAATAATCTTCATTACTTGGAGTTTATCGATTGGATGGAACATAAACTGTTTGCGACGCAATTATGTGTCACAATTTTGATAAATTTATTTTACGAGGGATACTACAAATACACGAAAGAATGTATAAGAATAAATTAATCGTCCCTTTTGTTCGCGAAAAGAAAGGATCATTCTTTCATGCTTACGACAAGACGAAATTCGGTATACCTTGAGATACTGTCGCTTTTGCTGGCAATAGATGCATGCTTTTTTTTTGTAAGAGAAATGTCGATTGACAACCGCAACGGAAGTTGAGAGAAAGAAAGTAAACATCAACTGGCAAACGCGGGCGACTGGTCCGAGCACTTCGATAACGCGATAAGGTAAGGTTAAACCCATGTTTGGCGGGCAGGTTATAGGTTAAACGGTGAGCTAGGGGGTGCAACAGGTCGCGTGAACTTGGGTGAATTTTCTGTTCCAGGGCGCGCTGTCTGGCCCTCCAGCACCCCCTTCGCCCCCTTCGCCACGCCATCATTAGTCAATGTCGACGCTTGTAGCACGTGGAGCTTCGCAGAATGCAACATCTGCCTGATATCCCTCTGTATCTCTTGTACAAATCCGTGCCGCGATTCTACCACAAGGTCAGTGATGCCCCCTTCTTTCTTGCTGTTATAAATATACAAAAACCGTTTTCAAATATATTAGACTATATTTTTTGGACGATTAAACGTATTACGAAAGTTATACGTTGATCATGGATTTGCGACACCTATATAATTTTTTTAATGATGTTTTCTTATATATATATCGATGCAAGAAAGTTTTAACACATTAAAATAGCTAAATCAATTTTTTGAACCTTCAAGTACTTTCCAATTACCAAGATTGCGTTTTTATCAACTTTTAATATTGGTTATAGAACAAGTGATGAAAGATACAATCAAACTTTTATTTATTAAGGTTAATTTTTTTCTTTTATGTACAAGATTCGGAACTTTTTGCTCTCTCTTATTTCTACTGTTAACAGATACATGAAAACATGTAAGTGAAAATTTATTAATCCAAAAGTAATATGCGTTACTGGTATAAAGAATATTGAAAACCTGCTTTTCCTCACATTAATTAAATAAGAAACGGTAATATTACATGTAAGTGATAAATTCTTTGACTCTTGTTTTATGAATTAGTTAGACCAAATAAACTTTAAATTTTATTAATGATATTGAATCATATAGATTTTTAAAAACAAACATAACTGCCATAAAAAATTAGCATATATTATTGTATATATATATATATATATATGTAAAATTTTCTTCGTACCAATTATAAGAGCGGTGAATTATAGATAGAGATCTATTTACTTCACTGTGCTATCATAATCGTTACTCACGGTCTCTGTAAAGCATGATAAATGCGATCGTTATACGAATCTAAGAAACAAACGTGGCAAGCACCAGAAGTCAAGTAACAGACGAGTGCGGCACAAACGACACGGGGATGAAGGTGGGACGGGCAGAAGGGTTACCACCCGCAGAATTTAGCCAGCCCTTGCTCGGTCGAAGAACAAAGCTTGATTTATTGTAATGAGTTTGCAGGAGTTAAGAGGTCTGCCCCTGCCCCCGACTTCGCCTCGATATTCAGACTCGTGCGGTTTGATGGGGATCCTCGGATCAACCCCCGTCATAAACCCTTCTTAGCGGCGGCCACCGTCGTAACCCCCTCTGAAATATGCATGAACCCCCTGCATACTGATTGCGTTATTTGTATCACCTACGAGAAGTCGCCGCGAAATCGCGTCTGCACTTCGCTCGCGTGATCCCGCATGAAAGCTACGAAGTTGCTTCTCTTTCGACCATCGATCGGCTCACAAAAGACCGGATCCTTCTCGAAGGCACCGAAGCTATCGTATCGTAACCATATCGTTACTCAAGACATCGCCAAAGATGCGTTTTTTTCACGACTATGACACTGTATGATCTCTCAAGGGTTCGCGAGAGAAGCTCTCTCTCTCGAAGATAAGATGCTTTGAAAAGCCAGCCATTCTTTGCCGAGCAATATAATATTTACGATAAGAGGTTGCGACTTTGAACGATAAGATTTCTTTCTGATATTGACAATATTTATTATTTTTCAATTTGTAGCATTAGGTATATAGAATTGTTTAAATTTTACAGAGAATTACGAAATCATCGTCAAATTCGACATGTAATTATAACGATCATCGTGGTGGTCGTTCGTGTCAAGAAACGATGTCGCGTTCCATCACTGTCGAACGGCGAACATCAATCGGTCTTTTCCTCGTTTCACAAACACAAGATACGTCTTCGAGTACCACATCGGTGCGACGTCACGATGATCGATGATTGCCATCGACAAGCTGTGTGCAAAAACAGAAAAAAGTTTAAGTCGCTTTCATATTTTCAATCGTTACTTGCAAGTCTCGTCCATTGCGGCAATAATATACATGACGATATAAGCGCATCACGTATGTAACATTATCACGGATTTGGATCTTTTAATATTTTGCTGTTAATTAATTAAATTATTTTTATAATGAATAATAACTTTAATATTATGTTATAATTTTAAGTTAATAATTTCTATAATTATCTCATGTATCGAAGTACACATACATGCAGAAATAATGAGAGAAGTATGAGAGATGAGTGAAAATTATTTATTATTTTATTTCATATCAAAATATCACGTTCTGCGTGATAATTTTACATGTCTTCTTTTTTTTTTGTTATTATTTTCTCGATATGAAAATGAATAGTGTTCGAGGAGTAGAAAAAAATTCATTCACAGTCTCATAGGAATGATTAGAAACAGCTCTTACACGTTATTGCGTCATATTTCTCTCCCACTCGTAGCATAAAAATGTATCACCTACCTAATACAGTTTCTACCATTGTCACGAAACGACGGGCTTTTCACAAGTTGAAATCGATCATTCGACAACAGAGGGTGGCAACACGCCGTGCATTTTGCGAACGGCGAAAACCGTAAAAAATGGCGCGCGATTTGGCGAGCGAGGCCGTTCAGTCGCTCGTCGGAACACATCGATTCCCTGCCGAAAACGCTGAATTCATTGGGAATTGACGGGGGAGCCATAACTCGCGTCTCGGTTTGACATTAATGCCTCCCCTACTTCGTGCCTCGCAGATAGGCAAGGGGGTTAAGCTCACTGCGACATATTTATGGAGAGGGCGAGATGCTATCAGGCACGAGGACTTCGGGTTCGCCCGATCGCGCGGCTGCGGAGCCCGCCCTTCCTACAATCTACTTCGCAATTATCGGGCCCGACGTTAATATTTGACCCAGACCATCGCCCCGGCGCGCTTCCTCGATTTTGGAAGGAACATCGCCCCGATCCCCCTCCTGCCACACGCACACTCGCAACCCCATCTTCCATCACGTTCGTCTCTGCAGATCGCATCGTCGTGTCTGCTATAGTGTGCTTAGGAAAGTTTAATATTTGCGGTCGATGTAAGGACACGATAGGTTGTAGAATATTTCAACGCGGTCACGTGACAAAAGTGCTACATGTTAATATAAATGGCTTTAATGCAATCTTCTTTGTTCCGATCTCTTTTTTTCTCTTTGGTATAATTTTTATTATATATTCTTTGTGGTGTTTTAGACTATTATTAGTTTCTTAATTTTCTACTCTCTCTTTCTCTCTCTCTAGTGGTTTATGAATGATTATTAATTAAATTAAAAAAAAAAAATACATGTTTCACACATTTTTATATATTGCATACAGATATATATTTATTTTATCTATAAAAATTACGAACATCGTGCTGTTATTAATTCTTAAAATAGCAGGTTGAAGTATAGCCCTCCTTCGTCACTGGAACGAAATTTAACGATTACTACGGCCGGTCGGTCAAGGACGGGAGGGCTCGACGGTCGAGATTGTCTTCGTTAGTCTTCGACACCGCACATAAGGGACTGTCTAGGGCCCCACTTGTCGCGACTCGAGGCAGAAATCGGTGGCGGTAAGAGGACGGGGGTGTGGTGTGCGTGTAAATTAAAGGCGTCATAGATTTTCGTGGTAGCCCGCAGGATCAGGGCCTTAGATTTGCGTCCGGCAGATTACCTCGGGGGTGAAATGGGACAATGGGCGTTAGTCTGGGCCGACGGCGTATAAATAAGGATCCCCAGGAAGCTTCTAGGGACCAGGGGGAGGCAGGCGGAGGAGATGCTCGCTTGGTAGCGACGTGGTAGCGGAGCAGAGAGAGCCCGGCTAGTGCTGAGACCGGTCGGCCGTCCATCTTGGCCGTCGCCGTGGCGGTCCTTATCTGCGCTCACAGCTCCGCTGCTAGACGTCCGGTGATCTAGGGCACTTCTCTCTCCTTCTCTCTCTCTCTCTCTCTCTCTCACTCTTCCTCTTTTGCCATCTCTTTCCCCTACCTACCTACCTACCTACCTACCCTTAGACCCTTGCCTCTCGCTCGGATCTCTTCTACCTTAATTATACTGGCTCATGACGCCGCTTCTACTATCGTACCTCCCCGTCTTTTTCTCATCTCGCGAGAGGAAGCACCCGCCACCTTTTCACGAAACCTGAGCTCGGGTGATTCTACGGTGACGTCGCAAGGTCGATGAAGCAACCCTTAAGTCGAAGCGGCGCGTCGATCTTCGCGCTCTTTGTGGCGCACTCAAGGATGAAATAACATCGGGAAGCGTCTCGTGATAAGCGATAAGGGAAATAATTTAGATAGCGCGAACAGAACTGTGACACTTAATCGAGTCTATGTTTTGGTATTTTTTTCTGCGAAATTTTGAAATTTAGATTTCGTGCTTAACTTGGATTCTTCTAATTCTTAACCCTATATCAAACGAAAAATTTTATTTTTCTCTATTTTAATATATTCAGTGTTAAGAAACTCCATGTTAAATACCTATATAATAAATTGTATTTTATTTTAATTAAATGTATACATATATAATTTGTAAAAATTTTTATAATCGATTGACGTTTACATAAAATTATTAAAATTGTACCGAAACAGATTTATTTTAAAACAAAAAAAAATTACTATTTCACGTGAAAAATAATCTAACTAGCGTTATAGGAATGCAGCTTTTGTTTAACATCTCTCATGTATGTACACTAATCGGCGACAGACAAAACGAACGCACATCGGTATTCGGATTAGCATCGAGTGTATCGGTAGATATTTACGAGTCTGACAGAACAGTACTACGGAGAGATGCCCCAGCGGCTTTCCCTTCGCGGAACTTGAGGAGCTTTTGCGGTGCGGAATGAATGGCGACCGATAGTTCCTACCGGCCCTACTCGGCCGCCCGACCGTCCATGTTTTCACATATAAAACTGCCCTTGACCCTTCACCCGCATAATGAGCCACCGGGTGATCCATTATTCATAGGATGCGTCTTGTCTTTCTGCTCCGAATCTACGCTCGTAAGTTCCCCGTTACATCGGCCACCGCCACGATTTATTTTTCGGTTGAAGGCGCGCGGAGAGATCGGCCCAGCGCGAAGAGGACAACCAGTCGCAGACGGTACTGCGTGGAAGGAGCGGCGAAATACGCGGTACGTCGACCTGCCTCGCTACCAGCTGTCGGGGGACGGTACCGGTGTCCATTGTATATACGAGATAGTTTTTGTACGACGTGCTGGTATTTATTGCTACGTAAGATTGCTGATTCAAGAGTACACTGGATATAATATACGCTTACGTGTACAAATTTTCATGTACTTCGCATAATGTGTTCTTATAATCGGTAATATGACGCTTTAGAGAGAATAATTATTAATTATCGTTCGTTCAATTTCGATCAAATGGATTAACGAAAATGAAATTTTTGGCGCAATTTAATTTTGTGTGAAGAATTTTCAGATGTGACGCGGAGAAACTGTATCCAAGTTCGCGAAATAATCCTGGCAATTTCTTATTTTTTCTTTATCATTTATACTTTATTGTCGTCGCTTGGCATCGATTTGTGGCCAATCCAACAGCAGGACGTGATGTGCATAGTTGATGATCACGAAGGGAAGGGCGAAGAAAGGAGACAATGAACGTATTTCGTGAGCCAAGCGCATGTCCTCGCACCCTTTCGCACAACCCTCAGTTGTCAATTCACATACTCGAGAGGACTACCTTTGCCGTTCTTTTCCGCGACTGGACAATCTCGGGAATCAATATAGCACCGGGGGGCAAGTATTCGCGAGCACTCCGTTCCAAGCTGCCGCCACTATTGCTGCCGACCACTTCGGTCTTGTAATTAAACCTGCTGCTAATGTACCGGCCAGACTATCGCCGTTATGCCATTCTGCCATCTTCGCGGCGCGGACTAAAAACCGACTCGTGCGTACAAAAACGATGAGAGGACGCGTTCGACAAACGCTTTGCTCTTGCTTATAAGTATAATGTGTATGAGAAAGAGAACTCTAAATATAGTATCTACCTGTTAATCCTAGAAAAATGTAGGGAAGCTTTTATTTTTCACTATTTGATGTGTATACAGGGTGTCTCGAATTTATTGTATATAGCCAAACTTCAGGAGCATGTAAGGAACTGACAAACTAAGAAAAAAAGTTCTTTAAAGATATGTTCGTTTTTGCTTCGTTTTGAAGAAAATCACAAAAAAGGGCAAAACGTAGTTTTTACTTTTGTATTTATTTATATCTGTAAAATAGAGAAAGTTTGATATATAAGATCAATACTTATATTTAACAATATAATTACAGTTAAAATAAATTTTCTTATTTTACCTTAATTATTTTTTTTAATGTCCTCTTTAATAATATTTCCCGTTAAAATAATTTTTTAGTCTAAATTACTGTTATACTTTTTGTGTATATATATATATATATATATATAACTTTTAAATACACTCTGTAAAAAAAACTCTATAATTTTTTCATTTTATTAAAAATACTATGTAATACATCCTTAAGTAATCTTATATAAGAACTAAATGAATCAGATAATGTTTCTTGTTGTACAGATTCCAATTATTTTATCCATTTTTTTAGGATTAAAATTGTTGTCCTCCATATTATATTATCTACGTTCTCTATTGTAGATCTGTCACTTGCCACGTCAAAGAACGACGCAACTGTACTGTCAGTTTTTTTTATTTTATCCGCGGGTGTGTTAATTCAGTCGTTAACCCGTCGGGTGTAACCGTGACATTCGTTCTTTTATTAAACTCGCATTTTCGTACATCGCATGTGTTTCAAGCGCCGTATCGCACGTCGCGCGACACATACACCTCCACCCGGCCCATAAAACTGCACGTTGCTTCGTTATTTGATTATGCACTGCGTTCGTCACGATCTCTCTCGCTTTTTGACAACGTGTGTTCCACCGTCCAACTGTTTCTATCCATCGCAACGACGTCGCATCTGATTTTAAATTGATAAACGAAGTCTTTTATTTTAATATAACATATATATATTTTTCATCACGCGCGCGCGATATACCTTCCAACGCGTATTGCTCTTAAGTTTTCGTAAAGACTAAAAGTATTAAGCTTGTATGCTTTTTTATGTTTTAATAAAATCATAACCAATATGAAAAATTGATAATTGCTGGCGCAAGATTCCGGTGCTTTTCATTAGTCTTACAAATTGGTATTAACGTAGAATGTAGTACGATCAAGATACAGCAGCCGTTCTTTTTCATTAAAGCGACATATCTGGACGGAAAAGAGTGTCGACTTTCCATTTTACCGATAACGAGGCCAGTGTACGCAGCGCGTGACGCTCGCACGTTCATAAAAATCCAATCAGCAGCGCACAGATACGCTGCTCGACGAAATAATATTCCTACCAGCGACAATTTATCTTCGATCGAGCTCGAGTCTGTGAGCCACGTCGACAAGGTATTCGGGGTTCTGCGGTCTTCTAACGCATAGCAAAACCGCGCGTTTCCCTTCCCTCGTCGAGTGAAATGGTGGCGGGTCTTTGGGGTCCTGTAACGGAGTCTCGTCACACAGTTGTCTGTGCATATCGGATGAACGGCACTCTCCACGATCTCGGCCGGTGCTCATGAAAGCTTAATCGCGGTAGCGCGTACTTATCGAACGTCGCCGGAGCCTAGGGCTCATTCTGCGCTCTTTGCCGGTCGCTCCCTTCTTCAGGGACCTAGCCATCCTCACCGAGGTGTTTCGCGGTAAAGGAAGAAACCGGGCATTAAATATTGGAACTGGTATTGGAATTATAGAGGAGTCTGCGTGTGAAAAGTGCTCAAAAGTCGAAGAAGAAAGAGAAAGGGGAAATAGGGAGGAAGATCGTAAGAGGGAGATGGAAGCGTATAGGCAGAGAAGGAGAAATACTGAGGTGGTCTTACGATGGTAATGGTGTGAGGCACCTTGCGGAGGATGGCGAGGGTGAATCGTGAGGAAGGTCGACGGAAAAGCCGGGTAGTATTCGCTCTAGACGGGTGAAACGACTCGGGAATGGTGAGCTTGTACGGATACACCAGGCAATTGAACTCCTTCCGTTTATTGCTTCTAATTAAACGACCGAGATATTTCTGCTACGTTTCATTAGCGTAGAGCCGAACTCACGGCACGACGGTTCGGTTAATGCATTGCCGTCGCGCTGCTCCTTCCTCGCAGCAGCGCAAGAAAATTTCGGCCGCGACTCGCACGCGGCGCGCGCGCGTGCACGTACATCGCTGCTTCTTACTGTTTCTTCATTTACGTCTAATGACTCGTCCAGCTCGTTCCAGCGCGGTCATTTCGGACGGTCTATTAAGAGTTTCAATTATTGTATGTACACGAAAATGTATAAGAAATATTAACTCTCCGATCGAAGCATAGAATGAAACGTACAGAAATTTCACTTTTTTTTCCAACCGACAATAATCAACTTGAAATCTACAAGAAACGTTGAAATGAATATTATACTCACTTCACAATTTTAGTAGGTTTATACGTTATTCATACGTGTGTAAATTTGACTCGTAAATCTTTTACATGCGTATGGTTTATGCTGACGTATTAAAAAATTTAGGTAGATACAGATCTGAAAATAATTTAGTTGAATCATCAAAATAATTATGCATAATTATGCAGGACGCTCAAACTGGTTGTTACGTTAAAACATTTTGCAGTATTGGTTATCATGCTTGAGATTCTCACGTAATCATTTTGAAAAGATTATTTTCAGATCTGTCTATATAAATTTTCAGATACTTTAACAAAATCGTTCTTTCCCTCGCGACGAAGATCTAATATATGATTTTTTTTAAATAACATTTTAATAACGTATTCTTTACTTTTCTGTTTTTATTTAATATAGAATTTCTCTACATTTTGCATCTTAATTCCATCAAGTTAATTCGCGTTTGCAAAAAAATGTAATCGTCCCAACTTTAAATATGAAATCTTGTATCTTTTCATTCCAAAAAACACGCAAATTTCGTAATGTATTTCGCGAATCTCTGGCGCGTCTCGCGCGACTGATTCGCGCTAATCACGACCCGCGAATCTTCTGATGAATATTCGGCGAATGTAACGAAGATGTCGTCACGAAGGCGACGACGCCGCATAAACGAGCGAGAGAGCGAGGCAACGTGATTCGCTGCGCCAATTCTAATTTTGCACTGGCTCGCTTAATATCTCGTCGTAGCGAGAAGCCAGCGATAAATCTCCGGATTCATTATCATAAATTGGCCCGACGGAGCCCGCACGTCGGTCGGTTGATGCTGACGGCGAGCTCGTCTCATCGCACGACGACGAGGATGACAGATCAAAGCGGAGGCGAGGAAGAAGTTCGATTCGCTCGTTTACGCAGGCAGCTCGTCGTAAAAACGTCGTTTCGCTCGTCCCCTCCTCTTTTCTTTCTCGTCCGTCCCACACACGTACGAGTCTGCCGTTCGATTTATGGATCCGAGAACTGGTCCGTCTATAAATTAGGAGGACCGCGAAGATCGAAAGATATACGAATTCCTTTTTTTTTTTTACTACGAATGATTATAAGCCGGAACTTTCGTGCTGCTTCGGGGATAACTAGGACTCACGTTATCCAAAAACTAATCCTGGACCCAATCGTTTTAATTGTACGTTATCGTTGAATGAATATATTTTCAAAATTAGTTCAATATATAATTAATGTAATGTATAAACTAATCTAATTTTTTATATTTAGATCATGTTAACTAACTTTTAACGCGTACAATTTTTCACGTTGGTCACTCCTATCGTATAAACAATGATTTATCGGTCATTAATTCCAAGCGACTTTTAAGGCCCGAAGCTGTTATTAACGTCTTGAATCGACCTTTCCCGTCCACCGACGTAGTGCTGAAACGATAGAAATAATTTGCAAAGATAATAGGAGAAGACATTACAGTGACGTAACTATGCTCTTCTTAGAATTTCGCGGTGTTTACTTGGCTAAGCTATCTCGCATTAGCGCACGACATGTGTCTTGCTCCACGTTGTCGCGGTGACTGATTTATGCGCCTTGATCTCGGTCCTTGCTACCGGGAGAAATAACAATAACGTGGTCATAATTTTCTCCCGTGGACGTGAAATTGCAGTTCTCTATTTTCTTAGGACGTTGAACTAGATCGCGAGAGATTACGCGCCGCGATAGAAACTTATGCGTCGGTTCCCTTCATATTGATCGTCGATTGATGGCCGTAATCGGACAGAAACTATAGAAATTAGATTAATCCCATGCTATCTAATTACAAATATCAAAGACTCTTTATACATAATTAAAATAATACAAATCTTGTTAAGTAATTACTTATACATTTTAAATACGAGGTACCTTTATTTTTATAATTTTTCTTTACTTGGAGCAAAAATACGTGTGGAATTTGAACTAACATGTTTTATTAGTTGTTATAATAATATATGCATTTTAATATTAAAAAGTTACAATTTATATATGTAAAGTATTAATATTAAGTTCAAACTATATACACATACCACGCATATTTAGAGTAAGTGCAGTTTATACTTAAAATAGAATTCCTTCGGAAAAACAGAATCTATTTTATTTCACACAAATAACATTGCTTTTATTCAGCAGTCTAACTAAATGGTTTGTATTAGCAAATGCAAGTACAAGATTCCTAGCAGCTAAAGGCTAAATGCATTCGGACCATGCAAGCTGAACCGGTAATATGCTCAGACCTTTATTTGAGTTTTCGCTTCGCAACAGTCCTACCTTATCTCCGTCTGTTAATTGCCACTCGTTTCATTATTAGGATCGGACGGACACTTATTTTTTTGTTTTCGTGCTACAGGTTTAGCATAATACAAGATGACGGCAAACACTTGAAGATTTATCGGACACGTGCTATAATATAAATTACGTATTCGCTATAAATGCAGTAATTAACAGCAAACGTGATTCGGTTGGAAGGGTGCATTCGCTCAGTGAGATGTTCTCGAATGTGAATCGCGAAACGGTATACATTCTGGACAGAGCATTTACATTGTAACTATAGCCGCGGGCATTGTAAACACATTGACACGGAACATTCAGTTAACATCGTGCATGCGGTAGGAATAATGCAACATGCGAAATTACATAATGGAATTATATTATGTCCCGCCCGCGAAAACCATTCTGGGAAATGTTCATATTTTCTATTGCGTGTATATTTTTTAAGAGTGTCTGCGCGGCAAATTTGATTAAAGGATATAGATTTTTCATTGCCCTCTATAAATCGAAATTTTATTACACGTTACATAGACACAGCAAATTACAGAGAATGCATTACTTTTTACTGCATTTGCAGTGATTGCATGACCTGTTTCAAACGCACGCATAGTACTCCCTTTCTGTATTATATATTTTTTAAAATGTGTTGTACGTCCCTTCAAGATCAATTTGTCATTTTAAATCAATTTATTTTGTGAAAATTTGGAAATAGTCGTTTTATTCACAATGAACAAAACGGGAGGCACAATTAACGAGATAAAATTGACAATATGATTAAAGGTTAACTTCTTCATTCGCACGGTAGAGGTGTCCATGTTGCGTGCATGTTCAGGAGACATCGGGTCGCGTAAAGTTTTTCCTCCTACTTTTTTTTTCGTCTGAAAAGCCCGCGAGTAATCGCGCGGCAGCCAAGTGTCGAGAGCCGGAAGTCCAGTTCCGAGGCAGGCGTCGGTTGCGCTCATCTAATCTCGAAACGCTTGTCCCGGCTTAAACGAACCTTGGCCGCTAATACGCGAGTGATTAATTATTGTTACGCGTCGGTGTTACGATCTCCGCATCGGACCCTTAATGGAAATAACTAAGTATTGTTCGGGTGCATGCCTTCCGTACGGAAACGATCCATCATGACCCGGATAATTAGTACAGCCGTGGTTGCGCGTATAATCATCACTCGGAATAATAATGGCGATCCGCCTCTCTTCCCTCTTGATGCGCCGAGAGGTGCGAAACGACGCGGCGGGCACCATAAGCGACCCTCGTCGTGCTGTGAATCCGCGTAAACATGTGCCCACGTGTGGCGCTTATGCACACGTACGGGCCACTCGTGATACGGTGGTTAATTATTACCGACACCTTGTACTATTTATCCATTAAATGATCATTGTTGATACACTATACAGATTGCTTTATATTTTGTCATGTCCGTATTCAATGAATTTTAGTTGATGCATTATATTTTACGTATCTAATAAGCTAATGCATTCTAATGGCAATGCGTAGACTGAGAAAAAGTCTGGTAACAGCTACTAAATGCTGAATGAAATAATTTTAATTGTAATTGTTCATCAGTGAATATAACTAAAAATAATTTTACTTTCTTCCTAATTAGTTTTTTCAAGTAATTATTATCGTACGATTTGTTATATTATTATATTTTGTAATAAATATTTATAGAAAAGGAAAATTATTTTTTATTACATTAACCGAACATTTGATTGAAATTATTTCAGTGTACCTAAGTTATACACTACTATACATGAGAGAAGAAGCGAGTCTATGAATTTTGTTATCATCAGATATTAGACACGTCTTTTAAAAAATCTAATACGTTTATTTATTAGAAGCAATAGGGATCTTTCTTCAGTCAATTATGAACCGACTCTCTCAAGAGATTATTTTGTATTAGTAAGTCTTTAGCTGTTGTGTGTCTCTTTTATTGCAAATTACATAAAACGAAAATGCTTAATTTATTGAGTTGCCAACTCATCCGAGACCAAGGATTTTTCTTCACGCTACTTGCTATCTTCGCTATTGTCAGACGAACCTATCTTTTCTACCCGGCCACAATATTCCCTATCATTATTTCTTTACACATTGAAAATATCATGTTGCATTATGTATGTAATCGTGATCTTAATTAGACATTTCAAATGTTTGAAATAGCCTGCAGTTTGCCTTTACATACAATATTGTATACGTGTGATACAGCCACTCATTAATATAGGAACAGGAATCGTTTCCAGAGATCAAATTTAAAGATATTTACACATCTTGTCATGGATATTGATTGCCCGGAAAGCGTCGTAAATATAGCTCTACTATCGCTCAAATAATGAAGGTGATTCGAGACAAGTTTCTTGCATCCGCCGTGCACGATATCACGATTAGAAATTCTGAATCTAATTGTAAGTAATGTTGATGAACGATACTTAATTGGACAGTGCACTTTCTTCGTTCCACTACTGTGATTAAATCTGATGTGAGATTACTTCTGTGTATTTCTTTTTGCTTGCGTGTCTTCTAAAATGTTTCTATATACAGGATGAGGCAATAACTTTGTCCACCTTGAATATCTCGGCTATTTTTAGAGACATGAAAGTATTGTAATTACAAAAGTACGGTATCAAGAAGACCATAATACATGCTGGTTATAATTTTTTTTCTTGATGGAGGAGCTTTGGAGATTTCAAGGTCACCTTTATTTTTTTAAAGGATATGCTGTACTTGTTTAACTTTAGTGTAATAGCGAGTGTTTAGACGATTTCAACGACCTATAATAAAAGGTCATTCGTCATTAAATAAAGAATTCTTTTATTAATATTATTCATTAATGAAGCAAGCTTTACTAATTATGGTCTTGTAAATTTGAATTATATATATATATATATATATGTATATGCATTATGATTGGATGAGAATCCGCACTAGTTAAGAGAAATTGATCATCAACGACAATGATCGGTAAATATATGGTGCAGCATCATACGCGACAATTTAATTTAGACCATATTTCATCAACGAACTACTTAATAGCATAAAATAAGATCACTTTATACCCAACGATCTCGAAATTTTATTAAAAAATGTACAATTGAATATTGGCAAGTAATGTGATCAATTAACATGATGAATATCCTGCACATTATTACGTAGAGTAAGAGTTACACTCAATAAAATCTTCCCAAATCGGTGGACGCGGTGATCCGATTCCGTAGCGAGCTCGTTCACCCGACATAACATCGCTTGACTTTTTCCTATAAGGAACATTAAAAAAACATTGTATACCAGGAAGTGCCGACCACATCGGAAAATACGAAGCAACGAATTATTGCAACATATGCAACAATCAGTTCGGAAATATTAGAAAGTGTACGTGCTTCAGGAATTCAACGATTGTAGTGTTGCATTGATGAACGGACATAACTTCGAGCACTTCTTGTGTCGTAAGAATCATTGTTTTATTTCTTTATTTAATGACGAATAATCTTTTAGATCGTTGAAATCGTTTAAGTATCCACTATTATACTAAGGTTAAAAAAGTACAGCATACTATTTAAAAAAATGGAGATGACCTTGAAACTCCAAAGCGCCTATATCTAAAAAAAATATTATAACCAACATATATTATGGTCCTCTTGATACCGTACAACTTTTGTAATTACAATATTTTTATATCTGTAAAAATAGCGGAGATATTCAAGGTGGACTGCCTCACCCTGTATATGTCCATTAATAAATATGTTCAATTATAATTTGAAAGTTCTGCGAATAATTTTACGATCTTTATTGTGAATCATTAATTTGAAAAAATATTAAAAACTAAATCCGAGACCAAATAATTTTTCAAATGTTTCTACAAAATGAAATTCACTTATTCATTGATGAATTGTTATATTCTCTTCTCTATATTAATACAATTGTTAAAATTAACAATTTTCAAATTGTTAATTATTTTTAAAATAATTAGATTTCTTAAATTTTATAAATATTAGAATCCTTATTACGACCGTACCAATTATAAATTAACAAGAATAAGGAAACCGCGATAACTGACGGTCTACTAAGCCATCTACGGTCAAAGCTAGATCACTATGCTTATTATAATGTGTAAATTTTATATACCGCGTATGTATAGTTCCCAATCACGTGCCGAACATTTTTTCAGACTTAGAACGCAACACTAAACAACTACCGCAGTAACATCACTTTTTAGTTAAATTGCTAAAGCACATCTAACAATTATTTAATGCTTCTATATAGCATCTTATTAGATCTTTAATAATATGTTGAAAGACATATATTAAAATTTAACAATGTAAATGTTAAAGTAATGATGAATCTAAAATCTGTGAAAAATAAGATTGCGAAGAATATATATGTATATATACTCGTGTATATTCTTCGCAATCTTATTTTTCACAGATTTTAGATTCATCATTACTTTAACATTTACATTGTTAAATTTTAATATATGTCTTTCAACATATTATTAAAGATCTAATAAGATGCTATATAGAAGCATCAAATAATTGTTAGATGTGCTTTAGCAATTTAACTAAAAAGTGATATTACTGCGGTAGTTGTTTAGTGTTGCGTTGTAAGTCTGAAAAAATTTTCGGCACGTGATTGGGAACTACATACGCGGTATATAAAATTCACACATTATAATAAGCATAGTGATCTAGCTTTGATCGTAGATGGCTTAGTAGACCGTTAGTTATCGCGGTTTCCTTATTCTTGTTAAATTTTACAAATTTTAATATTTAATAAGACTTGAGGTTTAGTAAGAGAAATATTTAAGAGCAAATGAAAGTAAAAGGGCAATTATTAATATGCTATGCAATAATGATGTAAACTATATTTACATCTTTGTCACATTATTATAACATCGGATATTTCGGCTTTTTTAAAACCGTCTTTAACGATATCTTTATCTATATCAGTGATATTTCTAATTTACATGTGCTTAGTATTCACAGAAATTTCTCGGTATGCAGTGAGTAAGGCCTCTTCTAATTACCATGATTGAGGAGTGCAAAATGTCAACCATTTCTCAAACTAAATTAACTCCAATGTAAATCAAGATTAGATGTATAAACTTTTGTAGTTTACACGAAAGCAAGTTAAATTCTGATAGAATTTGTTATCGTATTTTCCGGTTTTGCCATACGAATGGAATTTCGTGCATTAAGAATGAAAAATTAATTATTTCATTTAATTTAGTCATCTCTGAGACACGAAATATATCCTTTTCTAGTCTAGCGAAATCTTATTTACCGGACAGAGTTCACGACGCAGTGCCACGAGACTTTGGAAAAATCAATCCCTCTCGCTGCGCAGAGCCAGTGTCGGTGCAATTCATTTGCATGGGAATTGCACCCCACGGAGACGGCTGCACTCCGGTATCGATTTTAAGTGGACCGCCTGTTCCGTCAGCCTCCTGTCTCGTCTTCTCTTGGACAGAAGCTACTCGAAGTCGCGCAAGCGCTACCGTGGAAACTTCTTCCATGGATTTCGCGAAAGCCCCGAATCTGACTCGACCAAGAACGTATCCTTGCCTTCCGCAGAACGGTACGAATTTTTTTTTCGAGAAAATCAAAATAACGTGTTTATATTGAAAATATATATTTATCTGGTAATTTGTTAAAATTATTTATTGTAAATGCAAATAAAGTTGTATGCACATATTAATCTTATATTCACGTAATCGAAAATTCAAAATTTTAATTGAAGCTTGATTGATTACGAAATCAGATTTGTGATTATATTTTTTACGAGAATTTAATACAATAGGTTTCTTTGAACTGTCTTAAAATCAAATTAAAAGGATATCTCGTAGACAAAAGTCACGTTTTCTTTGAGGCGAGCTGTAAGATGGCGGTGAATTTAAAATTAGTCAGGAATCTACAGCGAATTTTGCTTCGTTGCCGGAGCGGGATTACCAAAGAAGTGAAAGAGAAGTCTCGCGTTGCGCGAATTACGAATTATACACGAAGCGGAAAGTAGCTACCGAACAAAAGTCGCTGGTTTAGGATCGCGGCCTTCGCCGAGTGTGTACTCGGGGGGGGGGGGGGGGGGGGGGGGGGGGGGGGGGTTTGGGTATCCCCCTTGGCCGGTACATAAGGACAATAAGCCAAAAAGTTGGTAAGGCAGGCATGGCGGGCGCCGTATAACCCGTTATGAAGCTCAGGGGTGAAGTCAAGATTGTAATTAGCCGACGCTAAGTTTCGAGGTTTCCCCGGTATATTTGCATGTGATACCGCCCTCTCTACCCGCCACCGCCTCTCTGTAGCTTCAAGTACCGACTGCGTCTCTACGCTAACCGCCTACAGACAGCATGCGTTTACACGATTTTGTCGGCGCGATGAGGGTGTATGAGATAGAGGCGGAATGCACAGCACGTATCAAAATTTCGTATCGCATCCCTTCGCATCCTCAAACAACTCGCCCTTCCTTAGTGAGCTTTAACGAGAGAACGCGTCTTGCGTCTTTTATATTTTCCTATATTAATCCGAAGGCTCTCATAAGTTGGATTCGTGCGAAGAGTTTATTTTCCAAGTCCTCGTGATGATATCGTGCGTAATGAAAACACGTGTATGGAATAGGAGTTTTGAAGAATAAATATAAATATTTCAATACATATTGACATACTAAATCTTGATTGTACTGCTCCATTTTACTAGAATATCAGTGATTTTTCATTAATTTGCCAATTGCGTACTATGAACTGGACAGTACATGCGGTTATATATGTTTATAAAATTATTCCAGAACATCCTGCGGATCCTGTAAAACTCACAAATTTATAACCTAATTGTATGAATACTATGATAGATTAATATTAAACATGGCAAACCGCGAGATACGATCGGTTTTTCGTTCAAACAAGGATACGGCTTATCGATTACGCTGCCCGATATGAAATGAGCGTAGTCTTTCGAAACTTCAATTTTACTAGTTGAGACGTCGATGGCATCCGCACGTGAATTTAGATTTAATCCCTGGATGCCAGTATATACGTAGTGAGCGTTACAAGCCGAGCGTGTCGATGAATAAATAACGACTCAGCAAACCTCTTCGACAATCGAAGCACCCGTACGCCAGGATGGAAGTTTTATTGTCAACGATCGCGGGTATCGAAGTGAATGAGCCCGGAATAAAAGGAGTCATTCGACTCTCGAAGGGGTAGCGCGGCGACGAGGGTCGGGCGGAGAAAGGTAGCGCGCCCTCTGTCTCTGTTAATGCATCGCCTCCGGAATGGCCGATTAATTCCAACTACGGGAAGGAAGCGACTATAACTCGTCTCCGAGGAAGCATTCTTAATCCGCGCACTCTTTATTCTCGGGCTTCGCTCTTGTTCCCTCCGCCCCGACTTACCCCCCTCCGATCCCCATCGGGGAAGAAATCTCTTACCCTCGTCGCAGAAGACCGCGTGCACGTTCCTTGGTGTTCCACGAACAGCTAGAATACTGCCACTGGCAATACACGTTGTTTCTTTGTCGAAAGAGGCCCGTTATTTTATGGCGACTCGCTATAGTTCTTATTAGGATTCCAGAAGTAGGTTTTCCGAAGAGGAAAGAAACGTTTTCGCTCGTCCACTTATTCGATCATCCACGAAACATCTTTTCAGCTTTATTTGTATAATTCATTTCATATTATAAAATTTCATTTTATATAATGAAATGATCCAACTTGATATCTCTTGTAGAGCGCTTAACATCATTTTCTTGATTTATAAAAATCGCCTAAAAATTTTTTATTAAGAACACAGTTTTACTCTCGAAACGTAAAAATTTTACGAAAAGTGATAATAATAAAATTAATTTATATTAATACTTTCATACGATCGAAATAAGACAAATTTTATTCTTTAGAGTCTTTAGACAAACGTTAGATAATACAATAACTCATCAATAAAAAGTAATCGGAAAGACAAGAAACAAAATATTTAGTATTCTGTTATTTTAGTTAGATTGGTATAAATATCTTGTAGCGGCGATGTATAATATTAACCACTATACATCTTTTCTTTTACACTAAACGGCGTTTCGTTGTTTCCGCAAGATCGCCGCGCTATCATTTTTAACAGCGACTCGAGTCGGCGTGAATCACTCCGGTCGTGGTGTCATTATTCCTCGAACCGCGATCCCGGCAAGTACTACGAGAACACGCTATTCCCTACGGATAGTTAAGTAATTATGATCCTCCGCGATCGATTAATTCTTGTAATTAACGGGTCTTAGCGTATTGAGGAACGATTACACAGGCCTGCAAAAATTGGAGGTGTTGAAAGTTGATTGGGATTTAACTTCGAAAGTTGATTGGGAATGTTTTCTTACGTAATTTTTCGCGCTGAATCCGAATCCGGCTTCAGAATTGCTCTATCACATCAAGATTTCGAGATATCTGAACTCAAAACTGCAAAAAAAGCCATTTTCGGCCACATTTGAAATTCAATTAAAAATTGAGAAAATTTTTGTCGTCTAATCCATCAATGGTATCATTTACTACTGTACAGCCCCTTCAACATCTATTTTGAATCACCTCAAAGCGATTTTTTTCCGGAGATATAACCAATTCGAAGTTCGATAAATTGTGCATCGTTAGGAATCTAATGGGTGACTTCCCGGCCAGTGAAGGCGCTTGAAGTATAACGATTCTCGCAGATTTAAAAATATTCTATGACGAAAGGTAGAAGAGTCAGCTAATCTGTCCAAAAATACCGTTTGTTCTAATACAACGGTATAGAGATTAGGCTTCTCTCTCTCTCTCTCTGTGAGGTACAATTTATCAAGCTTCGAATTGGTAAATCCGTGGAAAAAAAAATCAGAGAACAGTAATTGCAAGTTATTATTTTATAATATTTACGATTACACTGGAAGAACGATTTTACTGAAATATCTAAAAAAGTAGTACAAAAGGTTAAACATTCTAGCAATCAGTTTGAGCGTCCTACATATTTGGTAATATAATAAAACTTTTCTCGGATCTCTGTATCTAATTAAATTTTTATATACTTTAGTAAAATGTTTGTTTTCGTGTAATAATTATTTATTTGATGACATTTGAATTTAAAAAATATCTTTTATATTACGTTTCGAAATTTTCGTTGATTCTACTGAGTTAATATACGTATTGTAATTTGATTATTTTTTGCGGATTGACACACGAAGTAATATATTGACACAGAAATCGTTGGATTAAATAATTTTAACAAAAGTATACATTATATCTACAATTTATTAATAATACGTGTATTTTTCAAAAGATATATATATATATAAACATAAAATATGCTATATTTGCTATATTATATTTTGAGTATATTTTTGGATAATCTCCGACATTTCTTAATTCAAGTTGATTAATTTCATTATATCAGATAATATTAGAATAAAATTGCTAATGGAAATGTCATTCAGAAAATTTTATTATTAACGGAACTTTATGGGTATAAAAAGGCTCAATTTCAAATTGAGTCGCAACACATATCTGAAAAATATGTATAATTAATAGATGTTGCATTTTTGCCGAGTATAAATTCAATGTTTTTTCGTTTAAAGCTTTCCACCTTAAGATACGTTCGTTGTATTAATCTACGAGACACCGCGGATGTCGAGTGAAAGCTTTTCATACGATATTTTTCTCATGTTATTCTTTCGTTGTAATGTAATAAAATGTACTTCGATTTGATTAACACTGGGAGCGCGGTGCAGTTTTGTTATTATCATATTAGATAATTAGTACGTGCGCAATCGTAATTAACCTTATTTTCGCAAATAAATAGTTATGTTAGTGGAATTAATAAAGAAAGAATGAGAAGAGAGAAAAAAGCACGAGGTATATCCGACGGCGGAAAAACTATCAGTAAATAATCTATTTATTATTCTACATTTATCACTAGCAAATTTAAATCTGTTTGTAATTATTTTATGGGCGCGTAACAATTATCTTTGAAATATTAATTATTTTGAGCGCTGCTATAATTTAAATACATTTATGTTTTACAGCTATACGTAATAGGTATTACAATTTCGCTACTGCATGGTGAGTTCAAGTTATCTTTTAATTTAATGTGACGTAATTGATCTATAAAAAAATTGAGAACATGTATATATAAAAAAAAGGAAAATTTCGTAGTTACATTTGTATAATAATTACGAATAGTAATTTACATAAAAACAATTTAATTTACAAAAGAGGCGTGCTTATTATCTATTCTTATATTTTATCCACTAATTTTAATGTTTTATGGATCATCCTATGTATATTTTCAATATAATTTTATATTAAAAAAATAAAACGACACCATGTTCAAACATTTTTCTAATTGTGGATGAAAAAATTTTTCAAAATTATCTTATCATTACACATAATTAATTACAACTAATCAACTATGTATAATGTACATATCTTAAAAATATTTAATATATTAAAATATTTAATATATTAGTGTACTATACTCTTTTAATCAACATATTGATCAAATACAGCAATAGTATTTAAACTGCCATTTCGGCGAAAAAATTGCTAATTCGAGATATTCGCATACGCTTTCCGCATATCTGGTTTCGCGCGGACTGGACGAAGTGAAGCTCGCCGAAACACGTACGGCAATTACAGTGGCCATCCCGGAAAATAGAGGGTCTCTATCCCACGATTGTTATCTACACGTGTTGTTTATTGATTGTCTCGTTGTCTCGAGGCAACCGGCAACGTACGTCGTAGGACCAAAAGCACGGCTGGCGGTAATTGCCACCGAGCGAAGAGGCGTAACAGAATGTACGCTACGCGCGTGTTTTCGAAGAATTAAATTTCAGAAGGGATTAAATTTAAATGTATAGGGAATGGGGCAGAGTAAAAGGATTTCCCCGTCGTAAATATCGCGAATCCAGAATAGTCCGTATTTGTATGCACGTACCAAGTGTTCGCGTGAATATCAGCGAGTATTAACATGTCATAAAATAATCTCGTAAAAATATTATATATGCGAATATTACAATTAATCTATCTGGAACTATTTAAATCTTAAGTGCAATCTATGAAATTTCTTTCTCCTTACATTATTTCGAATTCTTAAATTACTGAAATCTATAATTAGGACATTCTATTGGTAGCATCTACGTTTATTGTCTTTGATAGGAACTTAATCTTCAATTATAGAAATCTCTTAAGACCGAAGAGAAGAAAAATAGACATCTTGATCACGCGTCTGCATTCTCGATTTGTTATTCGTCATATTTTCTAAAGCATCGACAGAGTTTCCATTAGCTTATCGAGTTAAACTTTCGATAAAAAGCATGAGTTACGGGGATCTTCCTGTATAGCGCCGATGAAATTCCGGAGGAAGGTTCGAACCGATCTCGACGGGAGTTCCACATCCAATTTTCCTTGCATGATCCCGCGATGAACGGCGCGTATCGGGAGACTTCCGCCGGTGTAGAGAGAGAGACTTCTCGCCCCATACGAATCGACGAATGCAAGCATTGCTGCGAATTCCTTAGAGAAATCTTCGCGGCGTTACATCATCCGGCGTGCTGGCAACAAATTTGTTTCGCATTGTGCCACCTACGGCGCGAGAAATGCCCGAGATACATTCGTGTCCCTGCGCGTGCTTTGCCGAGGAAAGAATGGAATATAGAGTCGAAGAGAATGACTACCAAGTAGTTCGACAGATTTTTGCGGTTCCCTCTCGTTCAAGAATTTCTTTCGACAGCAACAGAATGCTCGCGTATATATGCACGATCTCGCATTTATGCTTCTAATCGTGAAACAAATGAAAATTTTACTTTCTCTCTTTGTCTCGTATATCGAATAAACTATAATAACGTAGCACAATACGATCTATGTGAGTTTCCCTATAATTTGTCTCTATAGCTCTATTATATATTCACAATACAATAAAATACAATTCGTGATCGATTAAGATATTAGTATAGTTTGTATTTGACTTCTGCAAAGAGGATCAAAATCCAGACTCCCAAGTATTTGCTACTAATTTTGTTTAGTAATAAATACATCCCAATTGATTGTACCTATCTTATTGCATCACGAACACACTACAACTATGCGGAAACTCACGTATATATACTTGTATTTGATTCTTGGAGTCATATAATTATTACTATTTTATTTTATTTTACCAAGATATTTATTCGTACGTTATTATTGATATCAGTTCTATCATCTACCGTTGCGTACGATTGCAGCCGACTTTTCATATTTTAAATAGTAATTTTATTTGCCACTATATATTGCGTAATTATAACAGCATGTAATTATACGTCAGAGTAATCATTCTCCTGTCCTTTTCTTTCATTGGTCAAGCGGAATTGGCAGCCGCCGATGTTCTTCCAGGCGAGTCATCATCGCATTTCGCGCCGTTAATCGCCGTTCCGTCGTCTATGGTCGATACCACATCCTCACGACGACGCGTCGTGGAAGCGATGCCTTAGTCGGCACCTATGCACACGTGGGCGCGCGAGAGAGCGCGAGGTACCTGACTACGTGTACGCCGTTAACGGGCTGCCATTTTCGATAAGAGGCGTTGCAAGGACGACACTGATCGCGCGCGACGTGTAGGCAAGCTGCTCGTAAAGTGTTTAGTTGAGGGCAGGTGGGGAGGAGAGGGCTCGCCGGAATGGGGTGGATGAGTTAAACTACACGAGGTCTGACGGTAATAATTGAGTGCCGCTCTGTCTAGTTAGCACCTTGTACCACCGGCTGACTCTCGTCACTTTATCGACTAAACGACAGCGATGCGTGACAAATCCATCTTGTCTTAACCGCCGACGCCGAGTCGATTATCGACGGGATCTCAAAACGGCGCAGTCGACGCGAGATTAACACGTCGTGTGTGGGAGCAGCGGTGCCGGCGCACCGTGTCAAAAGATAATTTTACATATTGAAGGGATAATTAGTCCTCAAACATACGCTTTTTCGATATGGCTTTTTTTCAATGTTTTCCAACGTTTGTTTTAAATGTCTGGTGTTTCGATAAAACGAATTTTTATAATATATATTTATTTTTATGAAAGTGTGTTATAAACAATTGAATTGAGTTGGGTATGCCGTATACTGACAAAAAGTCTGGTAATAATTACTAAATGAAAAAAATAATTTATATCTTGAAGAAAATAATTTTACTTTTTTTAGTATATTTGTTAAATATTTAGAAAAATAAAATTATCCTCTTGATTATATTAACTAAATATTTGATTGAAATTATCGTATTTCATTCAACATTTGATAACTGTATCAGACCCTGTTTTCAGTACATCTGTGTAGATTTTATTGCTAGTGAGGTTTAATGGTTAGATATACAGAGGAGGAAAAGAACATTTAATTTATTTAGATATAATTTTTTTTACAAGTATACACACATTTCTCTCTCTCTCTCTCTCTCTCATGATAGTTTTGTTATTCGTCCCCACAACATTTAATATTAAAATTACAGAAAAATGATTACAGATTAATTGATCTTTAAAAGGTATTAAAGAAATTGGTGATGCATCGAAGGTCCAGACAAAAACTATCGAATACGAAGACTATGAGGTGTATACCGATCGAATCACGACAATAAAATATTTTGACTCAGAGAGTGGCTCAATCCCCTGCGAACTTCGCGCGACTCTCTCCAAAGTCGTATGTCGAATGTTTGAGTAATAAAGGCACGCAAGTTCGATCGTTAACACGATCTAAAATTCCACTGTAGGGAGTTGCCAAAGTTTGGTGAATTTACAAGGTTTCTATGGAAAGTAGCCAATGTAAAAGATATTTGCGGGACTCCCCTTCACGACCCGCGCCGCCTCGTGTCTCTCCGGACGATATCTCCCAGACTACCCTCGTCACATTCTTTTCCCATAAAAGTGTAGGAGTGTCTCTCCGCGCTCGCCGATTCGACGGCGAATTTCAGCGTCACTGGCTCGCCCGAGAGAGAGCTTGCTAATTACCGTCGGTATAACAACGCTCCGTCCGCTCCGATAAAAAGTAATGATTCATTTCGCGCCACGCTCGTCGGTTTATCTGTTTCTGGCGTTGGCGGAGGAATCGTTCTTGCAACTAAACAGCAGCAGCGCGCCGTGCGGCAAGGAAGATTTACGTGACGCGGTGCCGGGAGAGAGAGAAGATATCAGACACAGGGAGGGAAGTGTGTCTGGCTCGTTTCTCCGTACACTTTTTCGGTATCCTTTACCTCCTTGTCTTCCTTCTCTCTTCGCCCCCTCTGCCACTCTGCTCCCTGACCGGCTCGCGAGAGATGGCGAACGCCGGATCGGGGATCCTGCAGAGACGAGTTAACGCCGCGCCGGAGAACGCAAGAAAAGCGCCGGCGAACGAATGGTGTAGTCGGCCAAGATCCGTGGGGAGGGGGGAGGGGGCGGCCCTCGGGCGGCTGAGGCCAGGTGGCGAGAAGGGCGAGGGAGCAGGCTCAAAGTTGAAATTTCACGCGCCATTGTTCGATCCCGCCGAAGGAATAGGAGTTAGAAGCATTTAGGGAGCGGCAAGCAGGCACGGGGCTGTGAATTACGGTCGAAGATACGGCGAGACGTGGCGTAGAAGCGAAGGGATGCCGTGGATCGTTGGCGGTGGCGGCGGGGACGATAGAGGAGGGGCAGTTCAGGCTGAGACTTTAATTCCAGGCTACATCTATACGGAGCCACGCTTCTTCGGCCTAAACGACTTCGATTCCGACTCCGCGCGGCGGCGGCGGCGGCTGCGGCGGCGAAACGAGATTAATCGCGTTTCTTTTGTTCTCCTATCGTGATCGCGTAGCTGTATGACGCGACCGCACGTAACCTTGAAGTTTCATTTCGCAACGAATGCTTAACAATCACACATATCGCCCCCTCCGTAATTCCGTCTGCGTCTTTTTAATCGCATATCTTTCGCATACGTCGCGACGCCGTGACACGCCGTGGACTCTACCCTTTTGGCAATGCAAATGCAATCCACCGTATACGGTGGTGGTGCGTATACGAGACGAAGAAATGTCCAAGGTGAAAGACTGCGCGGAGAGCGGTGGTCGGTGGCGCTGCCGAGGGAGCAAAGAGTGGACGGAACGGCAAGGAGAAAGAAGAAGAAGAAGGAGGAGGAGGAGGAGGGGGGGGGGGGGGGGGGGGGGGGGGGGGAGAAGAAGAGGGACCCGCATTCTCGGAGATTATCGTGCTCGCCATCAGCGTATCACGGCGTCAGAGGACAAGATTTATATGTAGAGTTTATTGTCGCTGAGTCCGCCCTACTGCGTTTTATGGATGTTTTTCGAAGGAGCGCTGCCGCCCGCGTGATCTATCGCGGCACCCTCGCTCTTCCACCCTCTCCTTCTCACTCTGTCACCGAGCTCTTCTCTCTCTCTCTCTGTCTTTTCCTCCTTCTCTCTGTCCCTCTCGTTCCCTCCCCCGCTCTGATTCGGTACACGAGGGTGGCGCTGAGGGAGACAGAGGGATTCCTAATGAACGCTACGACGGAATCTCCTCTTCTCCTCTCTTTCTCCCGTGTCTCTTCTCTCTTCCATCTCGCGTCGGCTCTCCCGGTTATCTCTCTCCCTTTCTCTCTTTCACTTTTTACCACGTTTGCTTCGCACCCTCTCTTTCTCTCTGCACTCGTTTCTGTAGTCAGCGCCACGTCGTTCGCCCCACACATTAACGCGAGATTTATACCACAGAATCCTGGACGATATCGCATTTACATTTTTGTCGCATCACTATAAACCACCTACCTACCTACGTTAAACTACCCCGTCTCTCCCTCTGCCGCCCTCCCTCCCTCCCTCCCTCCCTCCCTGCGCCACCGTGCGCTCCGGACGCGACCGGGGCACGAGCAGTATTTCATGATCGAGCGAGCTTTGTTTCGTAACCCGCGCGCGCGATTTCGCGGAGGTCGCGCGGGTTGATTCGGTTGTTTCGCTCGCTTTGCCTGTCTGCGAGCGATTTCCATTGCGAAAAATGTGACCGTGTGCACAATGTTTCTCGGGGTAGTTACTTCACGTTTTAATGTCCCCGCGACCCTTTATTATCTAAGCTTTAAATTATCGATGAGCCACACGTGGATCGGTGCGTTCATCGTTAAATCGTTGTCTTTTTCAAAATGTGCGAATGTAACATGTGCAGTGCTGTTTTGAATAAAATTACAACGCCATCCAGAGGTCGAACAAGTTTTATAGACATTTAAGTATCGTGGAAATGAAGACGAATCATCATACAAATGGTCGCGACGCGATAACCGTTTGGAAAAGTTAATATCATTTTTCCAACGATCTCTGTACAGATTCATAAAATTCTTCGGTAATAATCACAAAATGCTCCTTATATATACATATGTACATACACGAGATAACGAGCCGCGTGCGAAAGTACTACAATTTCACTTTCGCCTAGTCGCAATAGCGGCTCGGCGACGATTTGTGGAGGGCAAAAATGCGGCCCGTCTTTCGCGATGTGTGAACGCGCCGCGATGGCGACCGACCCCGATTCCACATAAACACGTGAACGGTAGAGGGAGATACATGGCGGCAGTATGTTACACGTGTTACCGGCCGGCACGTACGGGTTACGTCCGGCAGTCAATCGCTCTAATACTCGCACTCGGTGCGGCACTGTGTGTACCGGTGGTCGTCGTGTGCACCGCGATGCAGCCCGTATATACCGTTTCCAACCCCACCGGCCCTCTCCTGTCCGCTTACCCACTCTCGTCGCGCGCGACCCTCTCCACCGCTTTTCGCAGGAACTACATCACCAAGTGATTACCTCCACCTCGTCCCACGTGTACCCTCGGCGGTGCCATCGGCGTCGCACCCCCCCTCCCCCTCCCCCC
>NW_017280397.1:352270-372416 GCF_001594065.2 Cyphomyrmex costatus | reverse complement strand
CCCCCCTCCTTCCCCGACGCATTCAGCGTTTGCGATCGTTTCCTAAACCTCTGCGGTCTGTCACCGAGCATCATCACGGCACAGGAGTTCTCGAAAAAGTTGGCTAGATTGATGTTTCGACGCTCCGCATCACCTCGCACTTCGACAAGCCCGTCCGTTATTTCGGGTTTTTCGGCCCGTCGCGTCGTTACCCGCATCGTTTGTCCTGCATCGCCGTGCAATATCCGGCGAGTTTCGGTCTCTTGCCTGAAAAGCCATAAATCGCCTTTACGATACTATCTAATAATTTTGTTTCGCAATGATAAATTTAGACGCAGTCACATAATCCACAATGTTCTGGTAGTGTAAATTAAGAGTTTACTCTTTCGATATCATTTAAGATAATACTTTACATGGTGCGAACATCAAATAATAAATAAACGATTGTTAATTAATGTCGTAAGTACAACACGATTAACTTCTTTATTGCGGTAGTTTGTGCAATGGAAACAATATTTACAACGCATTGTTTAGAAACAATAATTAAATAGAAAAAACTTTGAGAATAAAAATCAATAAAAGAGAGATCAATTAGCCAATAAGAACCTAGACTAGTATCGATGAGCAAAATAGATTTACTGTTCAAGATTACACGAAACCATAAATTTTAGACGTTTCGACTATTCGATCTTCCTTAAACTAATGGATCAATTCTAAGCAGAATCGTATAAGTCTCGTAACTTGTTCTCGCAAAACTTGTGAAAAATTATGACTAGTATTTTAATTTTATGCGTATCGTAAGACTGTTAGTAATCTACGATTTCTTGTAAATCTTATGGCTGGTAAGAAGCTGTCTGTAAAGATATTGTATAAAGATGCAAGCACTTAAAAGTTCTTACAAGTCTTACTTCTAAGTATACATGTGTTACGAGCCTTACGACTCTGCTTAGAATTTAGACATAAATGCGGAAACCTGAAGGTACGTACAATGCTGTGAACTATTAAACGTACGATCCTTAATGTCTCCTAACACAATAATGTTACGGTAACTATATATATCTGTCTCAAATATTAAAAACATATTTTACATATCAGCGCGCACATCAGATTACACGATAATGCAACGTACATAATAGATTACGTCCCAGTGACAACACACTCCTCGCCTTTACGGTGCAAGTTTATCCGCTTGCATTACGAAATCGAGTGGCGGGGATGCGGAAAATCGTATACTCCAAATCCATCCGGTGCAAACGGCGCGACGAGGCGCCGGGTATCGTTAGCGCAAACCAAGCGTAATTGGCGTGGTGTTTAATTCAAGTTAAAAGCCAGAGCCCCGTCGGCCCCGTTGTCTCCGCGGATCCTCGCCGTTAGCTTAGACATAGCCCGGTGGCTCCGCGTGACGCGCGCGTTCGTAGACCAATTAAGATTACTTTCATCGGGCGCGTCGCCGGATTATTCACGCCACCCCTGGCAGCCTTATTATGCGTGTTTAACAAAGCTGAGCTGATTATATCAATAAATTAAGGAAAGCTGCAACCTCCTCCCCCTCCTGAGCCAAGCAACCCCCCCTCGTCACCCCTCCAGGCCGTGTCGTAACCCGTGGGAGCTAGTAGTCCGGTACGCCGTAGTCCCGGAGCCGCTTTACCAAGGCGTACATCACCGACGTCCAGGTCGCTCCGCCCTGAGTTATGCTCGACAATTATACCTATCTACCCGCGTGGTGGGCGTTATTATCATATTATACCGCGTTACCCCTTCGCGTTTGCACGTGTGCGCGCACGAACGTGCGTGTGCGTGTGTATATGCGTGTATGTCTCACGCCTATCTGTGTGAACCTAACTACGGTTGACGTCGCGGAATACCGAGGTCGACGTCCCGATCCATAACGTCGTATGGGCTGCGACTCCTTGGTAGTTATGTTTTATTAGAGGCACCCTTATTCGTCGCACGACAGTGCATCCCGTTTTACGATATGCTCCCGCGTTTTTGCCCCGACATCTCCTATCTGATATTCTCGAAGAGAGGAAGGGAGAGAGAGAGAGAGAGAGAGAGAGAGAGAGAGAGAGAGAGAGAGACAGTATCCTTTTTTTATCAGATTTTATTCTTGATTTACGAAGCTTATCTTAACGATGTTATGCTTTCTCTACATCATCGGATGAACGTGTTAGGTGAAAAGGAAAGAAAAGAGATAGTCGCATTTTAAATCTTTTATCCTTCATGTCACGTCGCTCTGTATAAATATATCAATTATAGTTCTGTGTACGAGATATCAGTTAAGCAGATCGCCTTAAGGAGAGACAGTACAAAAATTCAAAGATATACATATCATTCGGCGAACATTCCGATCGATCGATGCGTGTCTCTCTGCGGGCAATCGGGCTTCGAGCCAAAGCCTGTGCTCTGCGGGACGTCCGTGAAAAATCCCTGAATTATGATAATGGCGCCGACATAATGCGATCCAATGAGGCAATCAAGGGGTGGCGGCAGGGCAGTGGCGGCGGCGGCGGCGGCGGTGGCGGCAGCGGCGTCGGTTGACGGTATCGATGGCCGATGTCGGTGTTGCGGGGTGGCGCGAGTTACGCGTCCCAGGGTCGTATTAGTGTTGCTGGCCACCGAGCCGAGCCGAACGAGCACGGGCGATCTATGTGTCGGGGACGATACAGTGCGTGTAGCGGGTATAATTGCCGTTGGTGGGCAGCAGTTGCTCTAGGAGGACCCGTTTCCATCAATCAGCCCGCGCTAAACACCCGCCCGCGCCCGCTTCCGCTCGCGCGTGGAATCGCACGACTCGCCGGCCGATCGCAATTGCCCCGAATGCGGTTCGCACGCACGATCTATGTTTCGCGGCGAATTGCCGAGAGCGCCGCGCGCACGGCAGGGTTTCTCCTCTCGCTCTCACGAGAGGCGTCGAAATATCGTTTTTTTTTTCCCCCCCCCTCCCCCCCGATTCACCGCAGAACGAATTGTCCGTCCTCCGCGTGTCTGTCGTTTTTGTAAGACACGGACATTGCGTGCGATCGGTGCCTCGCGGCAAATTGGCGAAAACCATTTACTTCATTCGCACCGCGACGAAACATCGTTTTTCAGTAGCTGTCATCACGACCGTATCTCCATACGATTCGTTCGTTGTTTTGTAAAACACGCACACGATCGATGTGCCGACGAATTGTCGCGAAATTCATCCACGCCACTGTCAAATTTATCACTGGAAATTTCTATATATAATACTTTTGACATTCTCATAAGACACATGCTTTGAGATGGAGTCTTTCCTTTTTATTGTAATAATAAAAGAATGAAACTGAAACGAACTTCTGTCAAGATTATTATCAAAAATTCACTCGAATGCCAATATATGGCATTCGAGTTTCAATCACAATATTCATTTTAATTTAAAAAATTAACGTACGCACACATATAAAGTTGTTGTATTCACTGGTACACATTTTTAATCCATTTCAACAAGAAACAAGTTTGAAGTATTTTCTATGATTTCGAAACACAGTAATTATTCTTTTACAGACCATTGATATCGAGATACACAGAAGATGCTTATTTATTATTCAAATTACTTCAGACATCGATGTACATTCTCGTTCTGCCTTTGTCTCTCCTTCGCTTTCCGTCTCTCTTGCTCTCTGACGTATGTATGCACGTGCCGATGTACAGGCTGCATCCGACGTACCTGCGAACACATATACGTAAGCATATAGTCTAGTATACGTACGGTGGGGCCTGCTGATGGGATGGGACGCCATGCGGGGTAGTTATGGGACCACGAGGATGTTAATGACCATAAACAAGCAATCACTGTAATCCGCCATGAGTCACTCCAGCTGTCTGCCTGGCTACATAGATACGACCTGCCATATGCCCAGCCTAACTGACCAGCGCTGGATATGCGTTGCTGGATCATCCCGTGTTTCTATGGTTCCCCTAAAATATGTTGCAATGGCCCACGTTGGACTATGGCATGAAATATTATTTAATCGAATTAGATACAATTCGTTACATTTAACTTGAAACATTCAACTGTTAGATTTGAGAATAAAAGTCACTGTAAAAACTTATTTTTTGCGACCAATATTTATGGCGTAAATGTAAAAATTGCGAAAGTCAATCGGCGCGATAATTATAAATGTCGTTACGATTTCTGAACAGTGCTCATATATAAAATTCATTATATAATAGGTATATGTGACATTATTTTTTCGTGCAAATTACATAGAACTTTGTGTCGAAATTATATGTGTATTTTATGATAAGAACATAAGCGTACGCTTAAAGAAACAATCGTGACAAATATCTGAAAATCGGGAATTATATCGCGCGGCTTTGGATTCTCTCTACGCGCAACGATCAGAAACGACCACGATAGGATAGATATAGAAAGAATGGTGAGGGGCAAGAAAAGGGTGTACGAAGAAGATGGAGAGAAAGAGAGAGAGAGAGAGAGAGAGAGCAGGCTCGATATCGACATCCATGGCGAACCTTACGATCGAGGCTTACGACGATCGTAAATACGTCGGCGATACGGCCCTCTCTCGTTGAAGATACCGAAAGGATAGGAAAAGGGGAAGGCAGATGAATAGATAGAGACAGTGAAGCGAAAGGGAGGAAGAAGGAGGATCGGCCGAGGGATACGAGAGGCAGAAAGGGCAAGAAGGAGCACCTAACCGTGCCGAAACATTTTATGAGTATCGATCTCTGACATAAAGCGACTTCCTATACTACGTGGCGTATAATACATACGTACGCAATGGTTCACACAGACGTGCGCGCGCGCATGTACCCGGGATAAAGGTATTACTTTACGTGTTACGTATACCTCCGCTCATAACACTCGATACCTACATTACTTGGCGAAACGCCGAAGGCCAGTACTCGTTACGCCGCTACGTATCAAAGACGAGTCGCGCGCGATAGCCATTGCGCGTTTAAAACCATCGATTACGAGGCTAGGATCGTGCCGCGTCTCTTGCGAGCGTTTCTTATCCTCTCTTAATCTTGATCGCCCTTTGAATTATTTCTCCGGGCTGAAGCGTAGCCAACATATTGTTTCCAGTACGTATCACGTCGCTCGTCTCGCCATCGCCATTTCTTCTTCAAACTGTTTCGCAGTTGGGCGATAGAGATAGTTAAGATGTTAGGATCACGATTCAGGGATAGAAAGACGATTCTGTCTTTTTTTATTTATCTCGATCGTAAAAAGATTAATTAGTTGTGTATGTTGTGTAAAAGAATTCTTTTTATCTCGAAACTCTAATGTGGTCTAATCGTTAAAAATCGTTGAGTAGGATAATTTTTAATCAATAAGTAAGAAATTATTATTTCTTTCGCGATTGCTTTGTTATAAAGTTTTAAATGCGCATATAATAGAAAGAATTTTATTTACGTAGCTAATATGTTTCTGCTTCATAATTTCACAAACAAATCTCTCTATGACCCTCTTTAATCTAAATGTGAAAGTAAGGGAAAAAAGAAGTTAAATTATTAGAGGTTCTCTAAATCCTACTTGTCAATAAATCATGGATGAATAATACATGGAGGACACTTACATAAAATATAATGAGAACGCGTTACATTCGCGTCGCGTGTGATTAACATCAATCACACCGGTTTTTCCATTAAGAAAACTTTGCGGAAATAGACGGAGATCACTCTCTGACTTTCACTCCGCATCGATGGCAGGAGTCCTTTCGCTCGACGTTACTTCCGCGAGGAAATTAATACAAACAAGTAGCGGAGGTGGTGACGGTGGCGACGACGACGACGACGACGACCATGAAGAGGGTAGAAACGATGGGGGTTGGGGGTGGTAAACGGCGGCAGCGCGAGGCAAGTAGCAGGCAAGGCCGCGAAAAGTTGGCGATGACGGCGGATGTTATTGGCAGCGAGGCCATTCGTCGCGATGATGGATGCCTGACAGGCGCTCCTCGCTCGCTTCGCTCGCTCGCCAGGCAGTTATAATAAGTAATGGGCTCACTTCCGCCGCCATCGCTGCCCGAATGCCTCACTGCCTTGCCCGGCCATGCCTCCGATGCCCTGCGAAACCTTCGTGCGCCTCCGCCGCCCTCTTTGTCCGTCTCTCTCTCTGCATCTCCTCCCGTCGACCTCTTCGCTCCCCTCGGTCGTTCTCTCGCTACCATCCCTTATCGTTGTCCTTCTCCGTCTTCAGCGCCTTGTTTCTCCGTCTCGCTCGCCGCCGCTCGTTCCCTCGGGCTGAGTGAGGCCAGGCCACTCGTCTTCCTACTCTTTCCATCCCGCCTCCGCCTCCTCCTCGTAATAACTACAAATCTGTCACGCATTAATTCTCCGTCCGGCATAAATTCGAGCACGGTACAAGCGGAGAAGGAAAAAGTTATCGCGCGGGGGTCGGGACGGGCAAGCCCAACCCCCTCTCTTCCCACGCGTCCCGGTTTCGACTCGCCGCCGTTCTGTGCCCCCTATGGAGAAAGAGAAAGGAGATGTAGGGGTAGAAATGCCGTGGCGAGGAGCGTGATGTTGTGCAAGGGAGGGTGGAAAGCCGGAGAACGAAAACTGTTAATGTCGTAACGTCGCGGAATGAAGAGCGGCCCATGGTTAATAATTCTTCCGGCGCTTGATGATACTTGTGAGATTCATTGGCGTCGCATAGAAAGCAAATATCGACGTATTTTTATGGCGCTAACCGGAGAGGGTGTATTAAAATTATCACATATATATACAATCGAATGCATTAACGCTGTTGTCTCGATACGCTTATATTTTAAAATATATCTTTACGTTTATATATAGTCTATATATAGTTAATAGAGAAAACTAATCTTTTATAATAATTCGATCCCTCTCATATAAAATTTAATTTTATGAATTTAGTTAATGGAGCTTATGAATTACAACACATAATTTAAGTATATTTGCGTCATTGCACAATACACATTCCATGCACGAAAACATAAAATATAAGTAAAAATAATGTATGCAAGTAATTTGTAATAAAATTAACATGCATTAATCCGAAACTGAACATTACCAATAAAGAGCCACTCGATGTGTAGCCACGCGAACATAAAGCGGAAAGAGGAGAAGATAGCGCCTGCTCGGAGGGATCGTCGCGTCGATCCTGCAACGCGCGGCAGTTATTTGCAAGTGTGTGAATTTATATTCGCGTCAGAATAGGAGGGACGAGGCAGGCAGGAGAGGAGAGCACAGGGGTGTCCTCACTCGATGCAACGTTGTTTATCGGTGTGCTACCGCGCGTCGGGCGCTCCACTTTTGCACATCCACAGCTCTGCCCCCTCTCGATCGTCACCCCACGACATCGACATTATCGTAAAACCGCGCTTGATTCCGCATTCGTTCTCGCAGGATTTTTATTGTCGAATTTTCCGACTGGATCTCGTACTCGACCACTATATTGTCGCATTTGAGAAACATTGACTGCGTGGACCTTCAAACAGTCAGTCATTAAAAAGAGAAACAAATATCCATCGAAATAAATTTTGAGCCTAAAGTATCGATTGTTTGTTCAATTATCTAATTGAGATACGAAGAAAATTTATTCGCTCCTCTCATAAAAATATAATAACTTAAAACTGCGAAAAGAGAATAGGATAAATAGTTTCGAAATTACTTTATAAAATCTCTCAAACAATTTAGTTTTATTTATGGTCTAAAATTGGTACACGGTAAATTACGTCGTGTTAATTCACATAATGTAGTACGCGAAAATAAAGGATCAGTATATGCACATATTTCCACTTATCTTTTTTTTTTTTAATATACTATCGCTTTGAATAATCTCGCAATGTATAATTTAGGCATTTACTTGTTGGCATCAATGTTACGATACTGTTAAAATATGACGAAATTGAGATGGGAGAGATTAATTCACTACCAAAGTCCTTTCCTGACGCAGACTGCAAATAAAAGACTCACCCCGACTTGTTCGGTAACTCGGCGACGAATTCCGGTCGAAGTTCGCGCTCTCGTTTCGCATTCAATGTAATAGACTCGTTACAAATAGCGGTTCGGTTAGGTTAAACAGCGGGATTCTCAGCAACGTAGGAAAAGGGACGAGCAAGCGCTGAAGGTGGAGGTAAGAGCGAGAACTACCTCCACCCTCTAACTGGCAGAAGGAAGCGGGAGGACCTCCCTCAACGACCGTGACAAATAACTCTCCTTCAACGGGGGTCTGCATCATTTAATTTTCCTTAGCCCCGCTACCGGAATCGATGATCTCCTCTGCCGAGTATCTTACCGAAGACGAATGGGATGACTTAGACGCCGTTTCGCCACCTTCTCGGAGGGAGAGGGGGAGGGAGGGGGGGGATAAGATCGATCAACCAGATCCCAATTATTCGCGGAAAATTAACCTTCCGCATTCGACGCGATCCATCGACGGCGATTAATGATCGAAATTGCACAACGTGCGCGATCTACCTCGATAACATAACTCCCCCCGACGTTAAATATGATCCAAGCGCACGTCTGACATTTACCTCGCACACAATCTAATCTAACGTAAAATTGTATTATTTTTATTCATACTGATATACGATATATGTATACAAGTAGATAAATTCCACAAATCTTTATACTAGAATTGTATTAATAAAAATAGTTATTCTCAGGGAATATAGTGTCGTTCAGGAATTTGTTGAAATATTAAAATTGTATTGACGAATAAATGTTTACAGAGAGACACAGTGCCAGAGTTTTTATTATATTATTTACAGTATAAACTAAAATTTCAATTTAGTTACACAAATTAAGAGAACTAAAGGAATTTTATTACAAATAATCTCTAGTTATATTTAAGTTAGACGTATTTAAACATAAACTGCATAAAGTTATCCTCTTTAACGTACAATTAAACGGTGGCTATCCGAAACAGTTGTAAGGACAATGTGATATCTCGACGGCTTTACGAAAAAGATCTCCCTTTCTCGGTCTAACTACCAAACGAAAAATTAGAGCCTGTGCTCAAATCCGGGGACGGAAAGTCTAATTTCGGGGTGAACGTAGGGTGCGGAGGGCCATCGCCTCGGTTCGAGCGATTCTCCCGACATTTACAGCCTTCAATTTGCCCTTCCGAGAAGGTGGCGGCAGTGAGCGAGCCAGGAATGTTAATTAAAGCCGTTCACTCCTCGATCTCGCGCTTCGACTAATTAGTCGCGTACAATGCCACCGTGAACGCTGCTAGAAGAGCCCGCCTGAGCGCGACGAGAGGAATAGGCGGTAAAGCGAGAAGGAGAAGAGTAGGGTGCAGAACGCGAGAAGAAGTGAGATAGACGGGATAGAGCCGACCGTGGCAGCCAGAGATCACTTCACTCGGATACCCCCGATCTCGCGCTCAAAGGAACTGGCGAACGTCAAACCCGCCCGCTCGCATCCAACGTCGTCCCGGTCGAAAGAAGAATGCCAATTTGCCGAAAGCTCTCTTCGCGGTAGCGAATGTCACGGAACGGAAATCCGTAAAACGGAATTCCAGAAAGATCAGCAGCGTCCGATCGGCCAGCGTGTGCACGCCTGTCAGCGAAGGGGGCATCTCGGTTCTGCCGAACTGATTTTAATTTTTCAACTTAACACTTATGTAACTGAAATTTATCGACAAGGATAAATCATAAGATGAGAAAACCTATTTCTTATCAAAGCAAGAATTTTGGTGCCTGATAATGTTCATATAGAAATTTGCAAATATATTTTTCAGTTCTATAAACTGTGCGCTGACGATTTAGTTTGACAGACTTGTAACGAAATCGTAAACCGAAGCTGGAAATAACGTCACAAATTACATTGATTATTTATTGATTGAATAACGATACTAATAAGCATCTTAAAATGTCACAAAGAACTTAACACTATTAATGCTGTCTGAACTATGGACGTTCTTTTGAATCGAACTATTGGAAGTAAAAGAGGCTTTTATGGCTCTCTTGTGTTATTACACTAAAAGCAATTTCGCACTTCTAAAGTAGATAAAATTAATAAAGTGCGCAATAAATGTCTATATTTAAACGTGAATTTTCATTGAGATGTCAAAGAAATAAGTTTATCATAATTTGTACTTTTTTTATAAAAACAATTTTAATCGCGAAATAAAATCACAGATAATTTTCCCCTTTGTTTTCACCACTTGAGAAATGCATGGATTTCAATATTTAATGGTCCAAGTCAATCTTAAAACTGTCCTCCGCGAAATACTTGTACAATTCAGTATCGATTCAAGATGCATTGTATGCAAATCATCTATACAATCGTCAGAAGGACACGCTCCCGTACTCTACAAGTTTATGTCGCTCCCACCCTGTATATGTACCACCTCCCCTCCCCCCCCTCCCCCGCCGGCATTTGTCCGTGGACTATGAACCCGTTAAACAACGTAGGAGATCGAGGAGTTAAGACGATCGTAACTGGGAGAGATTCCGGAGGACTTTCCATCGAAATCCGGCGGAAGGAACGCTCGTAGGAAAATTCCTGTACCAGGATAGAGCACGCCGATACGAACAGAACGGGGTAATACAGTCGAGGAGGAAGGAGAGGGAGCGGGAAGGAAGGCGGTCGGTGGCGGGGGACCTCATCTAAAGTTACAAATCGCAATTCTTCCATGGCCGTGGTTCCGATTCTGTAAAGTTATGTTATGGCGCAAAGTAAGCGGGATTTATCAAGAAAGTTGGTATAACTTCGCTACGACTATTGATGCAATGAAACGATTGGCTCCGCCTCATTTACCACCCCTTTTCTCTGCCCGATCTCTCACCCCTTTTCTCAGCGATCTCGCTAACGCGAAGGTATTCTTCGTTGTCGACTTGGCCTCCCATCAATTGAAAACCAGTCTATGCTTCCTCATTGATACCGATTCTTGAGGCATTCATGCTGGATTAATTTTGATGTTCTTCCTAATGTAAATCTTCATCATTTATTTTTATTTTCTCACTTATTTATTCCATTAATTTATTTCTTTATAATTAAAATTCTCATTTGCAGTCTCTCAATACGTAATATATACATCTCCTGTTTCGAATTTTAATCTTTGAGAAATAATATTGGAGTATTAAGTTTATCACGTTGCTATTAAGTAAAAAAATTTATATAAATTTGTATATGTATATTCACAGTGATTACACACACAGTGCATTAAGTTTTCTCTCTATCAACGCTCTTTTTTTCGCACAACTTTTGCTTCCGTTTGCAATATTACATCAAATATAAATATTGCTCGGCCGTTTCTTCCTGTTTATATTGGAAGAGAACTCGATATAGAAAACGGAACAAGAAATTCCCGAGGAGAAGCTTCAAGCAGTGCTCAATCAATTTACTCGAAAGGCATTACGCGTCGTCCAGGAGCGAAATGTAGCGGCGTATTGGAGCCGGCCGTGGACGGCCACGAAACGAGAAGGATAGGAAAGAGACGGAATCGTAGGTTTATCTGAAAATATTATGATGGCGTCGTCCGTGCTCCCGTTGCAAGGTGGCCGCCGGTTTTGATATGTCCCCAGCGTGGTGTAGAGTCGCGCGCGGCCGTATAGCTGAAGATATATGAACGGGATTGCAATCATGTCCGTGTTACCCGAGAGTGTCCTGTTGGGATAATATAAATATTGTACAGTCGTTGTCGGCGGTGGCGGTCGATTCGACCTGTATGGTTGGAGGGGCGAGACATGGGGAGAGGGTTGGTCCAGCCTCGCGGTAGGGGCGACCACGATACGACGTCTCTTAGAATATTAGCCGATATCCTCGGGTATCGACTTGAGTATTTACGAGGACGGTGTTCACGAGGAGAAGTCGACTGGACACACCCGATAGTAGTAGCGCGGATGGGCACGAATCCTACGAAAAAGAGTTAACGTGAGAGAGAGAGAGAGAGAGAGAGAGAGCGAAAAAGAGGGTGGTGGTTGACGAAGGACGGCGAGAGATAGCAGAAAGAACGCAGATGGAAAGGATAGGTCACCTCCTCCTCTGCTCCTCTTCCACCTCCACGATATCTGCTTTAGCTAGTGTACACATAGGAGGATAACGGGACGGTGCTAGCCGGATAAGATTGTGAAACTAGTGTCCTGGTCCCTGGTGCCCTTTACCTCCTGGCCTTCTGGATGGGGGAGGGAAGATAGCGTCGTCCGACCGCGGAAGTATCCGTATACGAAAAATCCGGAGTTACGTATCGACATCGCTCGTAGTTCCTGATTTTTCGTCGGCGATCGGCGGACCGGGCGGTGGTGGTCTGCCTCGTTTCACTTCGAGTAACGCGGCTGCGAGAAGGAATGTAGCGGAACACAGTGGGCACGCGTAAGCCGGCTAAGCAAGCGTTGTGATGTAGTAGCGGGAAAAACTTTTCTAATACCGTCGCCCGTCCGGGATTACGCCGGAGATTGAAACGTATATATGTATTTACGAACGCGAGTGCATCTTCGGAGAATACGACAAGATCCTCGGAATTTTTCCTTCTCTTTCCCCGTCCTTCTCTTTCACTCTCTGCTTTCCCTATCTACCCTTCTTTTCGTCTCTCTTGGTTATCGTGTTACTTAAACGGCCCTTCCCTTATTGCTTCTTTGGAAAGTACCGCGGAACCTTCGTCGTTATTACTTTGCAACGAGTCCGGGATAACAGCGCGCGCCGAGAATTATCGAAGTTTATACGTCCCATGAGAAGTCGACGTTACGAGTCGCCTCTCGATCGACCTACTCGAAATTTCATTCGATACACCCCGGGCCGGCCGAGGCGAATGCTTCGAGGCATCCCTCTCTCTCTCTCTCTCTCTCTCTCTCTCTCGGCAACGCGCGCGCACTGACGAGCATAACCACAGGGCTGTCCCCCCGGAGTGAGGAACTGCGACACCACATAGTTGTTGCACGAGTCTCCGCCGCGACCTCAACTCTCCCCTAAACCGTCCCTCCGGCGAGCTAGCGACCACCCCTGGCACCAAATCCCCTCCTCCGCTCGCTCCAGCTATCCACCCGCAGAGACCACGTTACAAGGGGCTAGTATTTATGTACATTGTTGACTGGCACGTGGATTTATGCACGTCCGTTATATTATGCGTCCTGTCGTCCCCCGTGTAAAGCCGGTATGCTTGGTACCGTCTCGCCCCTGCACGCAACATGTATTTCGGGTGAGAGTGTCTCGTCTCCAATACAACACAAAGTCAACTTTAAACGATAGGCGTTATACTTAATCGGACATGAAAAATAAAAATCAACGCTCACGCGACGAGATGACGTAGGATAATTTTAAAGTTACTATCGCGTTATTATAGTAATCGAAGAAAATTTAGTACCTTAATTTTTGATATATATATATGTATGTATATATAAAGGCACTATATATGTGTATATTATAAATATATATATATGTATATTTTGAGATTAATTAATTTCTACAGTTTGATAAAGGCGATAGTTATTACAGAGACCGTGCGTCGCATGTATACGAGGAAGAAGCTCGACGAGATGATGGTTGTTTGCGAGTCCTTCTTAGAACATCTTCGGGTACAAAGCCAGGTCCTGGTCAGTGCTCTCGAGTTGACGTGGCCCCCGGCAGGGTGGGCATTGTGTCGGCCCTCTCAACCACCACCGCAACCTACACTTCCTTACTTCGCCACTCGACGGTGAACTGAATTGAGCATGTGGACGGGACAGCAAGGAAATCTCCTTCTTGCACGAGACCCGTCATTCCTCCCCGTCTCTCTACCCTCTACAACCTTCCGCTCGCCATATCTACCGGCGAGTCTGATGCCAGCTCCAAATGTCTGTCCAGTGTCCGGCCACTACTACTGGCCAAGTAAGTTTCGACCTCGAGGCGATCAAGCTCAGGAACACGTATCCACGACGGATCCACGGATCAAGGGGCCGAGATTTAAGGGCCGCTCTTTGAAACGCGACTGCTGGTCATCGGTTACGGTATCGAGCGCCAACAATCAGGGAAAAAGCTCGTACAATCGTTCTCTCTACTTATATCAGAGTCGCTATAAATTCGCCGGCGCAATTTCTCTCAAGTTTGCTCTCGGTCGTTCGGCGAACGCGGGGCGAATCTATGAGGTAGTCGGATTCGGGTTCTCAGCAATTAGCCTCACGGGACTTGGAGAGTGGCTCGAAGGTGGTCGGTGGTACCAAGGTGGCCGAAAGGAGCCAACAGCTTCGGTCCTTCGACAGCGGGCGAGGTTCGCCGGTGTGGTGGCGTTACCCCCGCCACCATCGACGCGGTTTTAGTGTCTCGGGGAGTAATAACGTCTCGGGGTGTAGATTATACGGTGTCCGGCCAGGAACGGGCGAGTGCCCAGTTGGGTCCTCCGATGATGCAAGGTCCCACGGTGCCACCGCCGTCCGGACATATATTAGCATTCTAACCAACCATTATTATATGCCTGGTGAGCCGCGTTGGGCCGAGAGAGCACTACCACCGCCCGTGTTGCGTACTTGGACCAAGTTTACCAACAATTCACCGGGGCTCGCGCTCTATAATGGCCCCACGGCTGCTTAATTTATCGCGGTCATAATTAATAGCTTTGTAATTTTCATACAGCCGTACACGGGCCGCGTCGCGGAATTTATGGATACGTTTTCGTTTGCGATTATCGATTTCACTCGCTCGCGCGTGCGAACTCGACGACGGTTAAATCGTGCGTCGACGCGCGGTCGCCGATTGACGAGGCCCTGCGTGTCGTCGAATTTCCACGTCGGCGAACATGCTTCGGTCCATGAATGTGTGCGACTCTCATTTGCCGGGGGATAGGGTGGTCGCGCGCGCGCAACCGTTGAAATATATTTATATTGTTATTGCCGCCATCGCGCGCAACCGCTCGCTTTACCTCGGAAAAAACTTGAATTGCATCGAGCGCGACGAGGCGACTTTTATCCCCCGCGCGTTATATAAATACGACCACTCCGATTATCTTCGTTTATATACAGAACGTAACTATACGAAGTGGCGCGAGAAAAAATTAGGATCAAGGTCGTTGCTCGTCGTCGTCGTCGTCGTCGGTAAATGCTTGACGCCGGCGCTCGTGATGGCCGGGAGTCGGAGCGCGCGCGCGAAAATTTATTATTAAATATCCCTTTCGTCCGGTAAGTAGCTCCTTCTTTACGGCGCTTAAATATAAAATAAGTAGACGGGTGCAGCGGCAAGGTGCTCGCCACGATACCCGGCTGACTTGTGGCTCCATTAGCGCCCCCGCCCGGTAACGTATAGCATAATAAGAGTTTATGTGTCAGGTTGATGCGCCAGAAGGCTGCCAGACGAACTCCGCGGCATAGGAACTGTTATATTTTCATTATACCGCCGTGGTCGTAACGAAGGGTGCCTTCGATGAATCCTGGGGAATGGCGCCTCGCCGCGGTTATGGAGCTCGCTCGGTATTTAGATTCTTCCACGCGCATACCATTTTTCCGGAAGTAAAACTTTAGTATGACTTAACTTCCGTTTAAGACTCCGATTAAGCTTCTTTCAATGTTATGTATTATCGCTTTATAAAATGCCATGTTACCTGAGCGAAATATTTGCTTTAAATAGCGATATATGATATCGATTTGTGAATAGTATAAACTATCAGTATAATAATATTTACTGGCGGTATATCTAATGAGAAGCAATTTTACACACACACACACACACACACACACACAAAAATTACGTCATACACGTATAATCGTATTACATTGCTCTCGGAGAAAAAGAGAAATTGTGTGTGAGGTAGCTTTTAACTTTAAATTTCGTCCTCGTTTTACCGCCACGCGGTCACGAAGTATGTATACGTTACGCGTCCTGCACAACGGAGCAAGAAAACTTACCTTCCGTGGGGAGTTGGCCGTTATCAATAACGATCCATCATTTTGTAGCGTATCATTTTGACGCACGAGCCTATCAAACAGGCGGCCGCAACGTCGACAGCGCACGCCACGGTGTACGTTTTACGCACACGCGTGCGTAATCGGACGTCTTCTCGTTCATGGATATCGTCGAGCGACACGCTCGTCTACACGCAGGCCGGGCATTATGCAATCTTGGGGTAAACTTAGCACTTAGAGAGGACGGGGAGTTAATGCAACATCGTCAGGCAACGACGCCGGTGGAAGGACGACGCGATGGGCGGCGGTCCATAGCCCGAACTCTCCCCGGGCTCTCAGTGGGGTGGGTGGCTTCTAGACCAGGATGTATCCGTCCACCTAGCCCCTGTAAGCTAGGCGATCCTCCCCTTCCTCCACCCCATCCCCGCATTTTGTCCCTCATTCGGTCCGGCTTCGGCCTCGCACCTATACTCACGCGAGAATGCCGCGATGGCCCCTTCACTATAGACACCATAGTTGTGGCTAGTTGGCCGTCACCTCTGCGTCGACGCTCCCTTGTCTCTTCGACTGATTCAATTTGCCCGCCTCGTGGCTGTTTAATTACTGGCCGGAGAGTGGACCGTGGCCGAGCAAGACAGAAAGGCCGCTCGTCGGTAGGAAGGGGGTGAGAGCGGGCTGAGCGACAAAGAGGAAGAAGACGAGTAGCGAGCGAGCGCCCACGGGAAAAGAGGGATAGAGAAACGACGGGATGGACGACGAAGAAGGAGGAGGAGGAGGAGGAGAGAGTCCACTCGAACTCCGCGCGCACACACCACTGACAACCCCGTCTACCGGTGTATTGGTGCCGCCGGTTCCGCTGCCACTAAGACACTAACGGAATAACGGCGCTCGCCGGTGGAGATTGTTGTTGATGCTAAAGTAACGGGCAGCCCTGAGGGGTCGCCGTTGCAGAGAGGACAAGAGAAAGAGAGAGAGGAGAGAAAGAGGAAGGTAGATCGCGCGCGCCTGAGAAAGAAGGAGAGAGAAAGATAGAGTGAGACTAGAGATGGAGAGCCGTACACGAGACGAGAGAGAGAGAGAGAAAGAGCTGACCGACTGGAGTGAGGAAGGGGTTGGGTCAACCCTGCGACGTGTCTTGCAAACCGAGTGTACACCGTCTACCCCTCTCTCCCATGTACCGCGTCCATTCGCCGCCCCCGCATTCTGGAACTCGACGATGTCCTCCAGCTTTACGGTCGGTTTGGAATACGATTTTACTGCTATCGGATAAAGAGGCCGCCGCGGGAGCGTCCTCTAAATATCGATGGCCCGGCGCGAACGATCTGAAAGAGAACGCCGGCCGGCATAGTCGCCTTTTATAGCGGTGTGGCATCGTCGGCGTCGATCACGTAAAGGAAATACCTGGGCAACGCCTGAACGTGTACTGCTGGCAAAGTTTTTCAACCGAGCTAGACGTGCTGTCGTTCAGAATTAATGACTTGTTCACGTCTTCTTTTTTTGCACCTCCGTTTTCAAGTGGGGAAAAAAAAAAAAAGGTTGAAATATTAAGAAGAAGAAAAAAACAAAACGGAATAAAACATTTACATTCGATGTATATGCATCATTTTGTCATTTACATTTGTTAATGTCCAAGTAGTGAAGTTTCACACGTGCACACACATTTCATGTCTACAGCGCGGAAGTTTATGCAAGTTCACTTTCCACGGGCGAATAATGGTGCCAGGACGCTTTGAGAGTCCAATTGTTTTCGCACGCGTATCGCGTGTCGTTCAATCTAAATAAAATCTCCCGTCTTAAGAGATATTATCGTCCGTGTCGTAAATCATGGCATAAATTACGGGGTTAAATTAACAGACAAATGACCACGTGTACCAGCGTGGGGGAGGGATATACGAGAACACGGAGGTTAATTCTCGCGCGGAATAAATCGTATTTTTATTGACAGTCGCGCCCGTCTCGCGCGAGCGGAACGCACGCGAAAAGTTTTCGCGCAGCGAATCCCGCCGGGATTCATCTTAACACATATGGCGTTTAATAATAATCTCACCCGAGATAAAATATATATCATAGTATCAGACGCTTTTACGAGCTATCGTCTTACGTGGCGCGTATAGAGCCGCTTCCCGAGGGCGACCTTGTACGGCGGAATGCGAGACGCAAATTTGTCGAGCGAATGTATACGCTGACGTCAGCGGTGGCGTTGCACCCATCCATCGAAGGAAAGGAGCGGACGCTTAATGGACGCACGGATGGACGGATGGACCTCGGGCACGCGGAGGCGAACTCTAAATTTACACCCGGCCACCAACATCTCGCACCCCATCACGTATATCTCTATTATAAGACGGCCATAAATTCCGGGATTCATTATCATAAATTGGATCGCCATCGGGTCGTGCACGTCAGCGACGGAATGCTCCGCGAAACGGAATAGCGTGTACTATAATAAAGCTCCGGGCTCTTTACAATGGCTCTCTTTCTCTGGCCGCGCGCGGATACGTCGTTACCCGGCGTTATCCAAGGCCATTGGTCCTCTGGCGTAGACCGAATCGATATGCTCTTGAAGAAAATTAAGACTTCTCTTTATCTCGTCGGGATACGTTTCCCGCTCCCTCCTCGTTCGGGAATTGTTTTCCGATCGGATTCATTTGTTCTTTTCAGCTCGCGTCAAGTCGACTCGTCAAGTTACCCGCGCCTCTCTTAGAATATTACATTGCTGGTAATATCTCGTGTAGTGGAAAATAATCCATAACGTTTTCTAACTGAAGAATCTATTTTTATCTATTTTGAGATATCTATACTCGTGCCTTGAATGCTTAAACGAAAATATTTCTCTTACGAAGAAATGTATGGACTTTTATTTTAAGTAGTATATATTAATAATAATAAGAACAGAGATATCGTTTTCGCTTTTTTTTACGTTTGAAAAATTGAAAAAAAACTCAATACACGTTGGTTGGAACGATAAGTATAATCCATCCGTTTTCACACAAACTTATATTGCCGTAATACAAAATTTGTTACCAGTTTTATCGAGCTAAAGAGATATATAACAGTTCACGTATATTTATCTCATACGCCAGATAGAAAATATAACTGTACAATCGGAGACTGTGTATCTCACTGACAGCAGACTGTGAATTAATTTACGAGCAACAGTTCGGTCAAAAGCGGACGGAATCAAGAGCGTTTTAGAGAGAGAGAGAGAGAGAGAGAGAGAGAGAGAGAGAGAGAGAGAGAGAGAGAGAGACAGAGGCGGTATTCATCTTTCTCCGAAAGGTTGCGTATCAAAGCGAGAATTAATCTGCCCGCGGCGCGCGAAAACTCGTGACAACTGCGCCCGCGATTGATTTACGTCGTTCACGATGTTTGCAAATGACTTCTGAACAGATGCAGCCGCGCACGGACAGTTATTGCCACTTGGTCTCCATTTCCCGCTCCTTCTCCACCTCGCGTCCCTTTCGTCTTTTTCGCATACCCGCGGAACGCGTCTTGTTCCGAGACCCTCGACGTTTATGACGTTACACAACAGTAATTCTGTCGTTGTCAAGGTACGGCAAAGGGAGACAGAAGCTCGGGCTGCAGAGACGGCCGCGCGAGTGCTCGTATCCGCGATGACAGAGGTACGAGTGGTAATCGAGAAGTCTTTATTTATCGCGACGCTGAAATTAGAATGTGCGACGTGTGCTGCAAAAGCGTACACCGTTTCATCCGCAGACGCATTATTTATGCTTTATAGTTTTTTATCTGATATTGCCCGCGAAATAGCTAAAAAGTTTCTATTTCTTATGTAACAAATTCACGTTATGTATTTGCAACAAAAAAAAAAAAATGTCTACGTTTCGTATCGCCGAGGATTTATCGTGAGACACATTAAGGTTATGACGTAATATCGTGAATATTTCAAGATTTTACAGAGAAAAAAATAAGCACAGACTCGAATTATCGCAATTAATCGCAACGAGCCCTAGAAATGTATCCGTCTGAAAACATTCGTTCCCGACATATTTTATTAAACGGGGCGAGCACCTTGTTGAAGCGAGAAGATCGAATATGAATATAGACGTGAATGCTGGGTACACGCCGCCGCACTGCTCTCTCGTCGACGTAGATCAAAACAAAGCGAGTACGTGTCCGTGGGCGCAGATGCAGGTGCAGCCGACAAGGCGCGGCGCACGTTGCACGTGTGTCGAGGTGGACGTGGGTTCGCGGAAGGGCACGTATATGCCCTGAACCTTACAATGGCACTCGAGTAACGAGGATCTCGCCTCGTCAGTCAACCTGAAAAATTCCTCGGCCAGTTTTGCCTCTCGCACTGCGCATTCGCACGTGCGAGAGAAGGATATTGCGCTCCGTCTCTTTGCGTTTCTCCCTACGTGTGTGTGTGTGTGTGTGTGTGT
>NW_017280397.1:350843-352180 GCF_001594065.2 Cyphomyrmex costatus | reverse complement strand
GGGGGGGGGGGGACGGGGGAGTCGCCTCGGTCGCTTCGACGCTGGGCAATAAAGTGTGGGGCCCCGACGAGAAAGCTCACGTGTTCGCGTTTAGCATTTATCGAAATCCCGTGCGCGAGATCGTAACTCGAAAGTGCAGGCCTGGCTGCGTGTCATGCAGATAGGTTTAAAAGCCGAACGTGCCGCATTTACAAATGCGCCTCTCGCTCCCTCCTCTCCCCCGTCTCTCTTCTTCGCCCTCGCTCCTCTTCCGCACGTCGTTCCTCCGCGGTGAAAACGCTCACGCGGCGGCCTTAAGGTGGTTTTGTCGTTGTCGGATCCGTGCGCTCTCGTCTCCATTGCGTGACGCGAGCTGGAAAAAAAAGTTCACGGACCCGTGTACACCCTTGCGGTGAAAACGCGACCGTGAAAATTGCGCGGACGCTGGAAAAAAGCTGCGGTAATTAATTCTCGGTTCTTGTCGAGACGCGCGTCAAATAAAACCGTCAGTGTTGATTGTATTTATGGTTTAGTCAACGTAGAAAGTGCGCGTGCATTGATTAAGTATCTTGCAAAAATCTCTCGCGAGTATATATCGTAAAAAGAATTCTCAGTATTTCATCCATATTTTTTTTTTTTTTGGAAAAGCTTCGATAAGCGAGATGGACGTGTGTCAGTCACGAGAATCAAATCATCTGTTCTTTACGAGAAGGCGAAGAATGGTGTAAAAAATGGACTTGTAAATTATTTGTCCATCACGGTCGTCGATGTAAAAGCTTCCGGGCACCGAGAAGTCGTAATGTTCAATCGTCCGTCCAGGAGCGCTCGCGCGTAAATCTCTCGCACGCGATACGGAAGTCACGAGTCTATAAAGCGCCGTCAAAGGAAGAAAAGAGAGCGAACGGAGGAGGGGTGACAGAATCGCTGAAAAGAAGTCTCGGAAGAAGCGAGGGGAACCTGAGGAGGGGCGGGAGGGAGAGGCGAAGGAGGCCGTCTCCTGCATGACGAGCGGAGGATATAGTCAGTCAGTCGTGTGCGGGAGATCTGTGCCCGCGCGGGAGCATGTATAGAAGGGACGGGGGTGGGGGAGAGTGAAGGAGGCGCCGCCGCCGCCGCACACGTATATACATCCGACAACAAAAAGGGATCAATCCGCCGCTGGGTCGGAGGAAACATAAATCGTGGCGGCGAGACAGTTTTGGAGGGCGAACGGCAAGCGCGGGCCCGGCGAAGTAGCGGTGTGATACAAACAAGATCCACTCGGCGACACGAGGCGGTAAATATATCGGGCGCGGCGAGGGAAAGACGGAATAAGTCCGTAAAGAGAGATAAAGAAGAAGAGGGGAGAGGGGGGGGGG
>NW_017280397.1:331972-350529 GCF_001594065.2 Cyphomyrmex costatus | reverse complement strand
CCCCCCCCCCCCCCCCCCTCGCGCGTTCTCATCCTTATTCTTCCCCTACTCCCGCTTCTGCGGGAACATTTTATTTCGCGATGCGACACGACTGAAAGACAAGTGACCACATCGAACTGTCGTATTTCGGGCTGTCACCTGTCGAGGAGCAACGGGTTTCGCTCCTCACGAAGAAGAAGTAACGCGACAGCGGCCGAAGGGAGGCGAGGGGACGGTTGAGAGGGATGACTTCTTAGCGCCCGTGCAAAAATAGCGCGCTCCCGTCTCACTTCCCTCGGCCCTCTTCTCTGTCTTCGTATCCTCTTCTGTCGGTGAACACGTCTCCGAGAGCGGAGATCTCCTCGGGGCCACCGTGTTGGAACACTCGAGTCCACTAAGTATGTCACGATGCGTCTCTCCGTGATGATATCCGACTAAAGGCGATGGCCTTTCTCGTCGTTATCATGCATAGGCGCGCGCGCGCGCGCGACCAAGATTTTGTTGAGTCTAATTACGTTCATGTAAGCTGAAGATAACGCGAGAACGACTTTGCGACTCACGTAAAAAAGTCGAAAATTTGTAGAAAATGGTCTTTGTATATTTATACTAACGGAAATGACGGAAACAGCATTTCCAGCGCTGCCATTCTGTCGTCATTCATCGGATAAAGAAAAGTGGAACAATGACTGTTTTTTAATAAAAAAAGAAAAAGAAGTAACGAAAAGTGTTCTTTCAATCATTGAAATAGTATCCAGAAATCACATTTTTCATCAAATTTTTAAAATAATTTAGATCATTTAAGTAAAAAGTCATTTACTCTTATTTTTTTACGTGTGTTTGGATAATTTAATATACAGTAATTTTTTGCTGTATGAATTCCAAAACTTAAAATTGATTTCCGACAGTTTTTAGAGTCTAATGTATTGTGTATAAAACTTCGTCTTAAGTATAATTTTTAAATGAAAATTGTATGTTAAAATAAATATTACAAATCAATTTAGCATTTTAAAATTAAACTATAAACGATTTTAAAAGTACTGGATAATATAAATTTTGTTGAATTCTGTTAATTTGTGCTTTTTCTCTGGAAAATTGTCAAAATATTAAAATTTTTATTCACGATTAACAACGTTACTTTTAAAAAGAGACTCTTTATCATTATCTATTGTATTTTTATTTCCGATAGCGTTTTATGTCAATCGCGCCGTTTGTCTAATGGCGTTTTTCATTAACAGAACTGGTGCGCACTTGCGGGGCACTTTAAAACCGTTGTGCACAAATTGATGTAAAGATGTTTAATAAAAATATAGAAACGAGTTGAACCGCGAAATTCTCAATAAATTTTATTGTGCCATTTGATACTTGTGGACATTTTATCAATTGAGATATATCTCACTTTTACACTCAGATTAGATTGGTATACAACGGCTTTAATATGTACTGATAATGAGGGCGCACCAGTTCTGCCAGTGGGAAACGCTACAACATTCAGCTTGTGAAATGCAAAGTACGGTTCAAATGTTTATACGATTGAGAGCTCGAGCACAACTGCGTGACAGTGAGATTGCGCACCAGTCGAGATCGTCAATTCGAATGCGGTCGGCAAGCGTTGAGTCTCTTCTTGAAACGTTATCTCACTCGCACGCAGCGGTGCTCTGTACGTGACACGAGAAATCGCACGAACATTCGAACCCTAGTAATCAGATGCTGAGACACCGGGCCTAATATCCAGTAACAGTAAGAGCAATTGTTATCAGACGAGACAATAAAATATATGAATAAACGCTTATATTATACAAATTTCCAGTTAGTTCAGGGAGAAAAGGTGAATATATAGAAATCAGGGTGAAAAACATGTTTTAAACACTTTAAAATATGTCTAATCGTTTTTAATATGTTTTAATTATGTTGTTTTTATAACATGGTTTAAAGCGTATTTGAAGCATTAAAAACATGTTTTAAAAAAACATTAGTCTTTGTCAACCCTGATAGAAACTCATTTAGGACAATAAGTGACTATTTAGTGACTTGTCAAAAAAAAAGAGTAATAAAAAGTGATTCAAGTGACTGAAGGGCAACCTACATTTCTCGAAAATAAACTTTTACATAAATTATTCTTGCAAAAAGTGCAAAGCGATATTTTTAAATAAATGAGATATATTTATTTAGTTATTGTCATATACTGATCTATATGATATTCTAAAATATATATAATACTACCATACAAACATGTGATAGCTTAAAGATTGTATTGTAACGTCCAAATAAAAATTAATATTAAAATAACATGTTAAATAATGTAAATTATACTAATAATAAATAATACACATATTGAAACAAAATTAATAAAAGATTTGAAATATCGAAAGATCTCTGTCGAGACGTCGTGCGGCTAGGCGTTAAAACAATTTCCATTTGAAATATCTCTCGGTGCGCTTTAAAGCAGTCACGTTCAACAGAATAGCTATATGCAATGGAATCGTAGAAAGAGGAAGAGCGAAGGAGAGTAGAGTGCCAGAGTAGAGAGAGCGGAAAGAGAGAGAGAGAGAAAGAGAGAGAGAGGGGGGGGGGGAGGAACAAGAACTTCCTCGGGTCAGTGCCTCGGCTGTCCATCAAACGGTCACCTCGCGCGTCCACTTCGCGAATAGTTTTGCTCTCTTTCTTTCCTACCTCGCTTAAAGTCTGATCCACACCGTAGAACGGCGAGACAGAAGGCTGCGGGAACGGACTCTCGTCGAGAGATCAACGCAAGTTCTGCCTGCCTTAATGGAGACACGTTCGCGCGAGCCGCCTCTCACGGCGGCAAAACCGATTTATCTGCGCCCACGTTTCTTCCCTGGGTCTCCTCTTGCTTCCTTGCTGGCTCCTTCCCGCGACCGAGAATCCTCTTCGTAACCGAGTTTGTCCCCCGATATGCTCTCTCCCTCCCTCGCTATACGTTAGACTCTCCTTTGCCCTCGTGTTCGCGTATACGTTCGAGGATCGTGTCTTACACGGGAATATTTCACTTTTCCGTGTTGCCGCGGCGAGGAAAACGAAGGGTCGTCCCGCGCCAATGTCGAGAGGCGGAAGGGATGCCAACGAGACGTGTAAAAATTCGATTTCTACCCTCGCGAGTATCGGATCCACTGTGTTTACAGAACGACACATTTAATTAACAAAAAATGACATAAAGCTCGTCGATTGGCTAATTTAATAAACGAACTTTAAATTTGATGGTTAATCTGTTTGTTAAATCCACAATCGTTGTTACAACTATAATTTATCTTTAGGTAAGTAGGTAGCAATTGCACAATCCACGTATAATTATTTCAAAATTCTTATCCTGGAAAAAGGAAATAAGAAAAATTGCCCAGAAATCTTAAAATTAATTATTTTTACAATCCTTTCATATAATATAAATAATGTAAATTTAACTATACAATGTACTGTTAAAAAATATAACTATAAAAATAAAATTTATTATTAAATTATGAGATGTTCTAAGTATCCCTCTATTCGAGAGCTAATCAATGAGCCTGTTTCTACTAATTGTAAGTATTACGTTTGACCAAAATATGATGTACGTTTTTCTGAGAAATATAAATAAAAATATAATTTATTCGTGGATTTTGCTAGACAAAAATGATAAATCAAGTAAAATAAAATGTGGATTTTGGAGGATTTCTGCTTTCTTCTTTCATCTATTTTTACTGTCCAACTTTTCGGGCATCTGGTAATCGACGTCCACAAGTTGCGACAGTTCCTTTAATACACCGATGTTTATTTGCAGGTCGTAAATGCTAATTTAGTGATAGCTGGACTTTGAGATTCGCGTCGTTACTGATCTCTCGGAACGATACTGTATTCAAATTATCGGCGTTCGTGATCGTAAAAAAAAAAAAGAAACGACGGAACGCTCGCCAGAGTCCTTGATACTTGTCGCAGCGTGGCGAGGACATAGATCAGTCAGAATTATAGCCGTCAGTCGACAAAATCACGGCTGATGTCGCGTCGATCCCGGTATCCATGAAACGCGCGATCCATAAAGTACGACGACCTCACTCCGGCGGCGGATACGGATTCCTCGAGTCGTCGTCGCCGTTCGCAGTCGAATAAAGTCGTAACTTAGCGCGCGGACACGACAAACAGCCGCCAGCCTATCGATGCAGATTTGCAAAATGTCACAGTTCGATGCTGAATTACGATCGTCGGATCGCCTCGGTTAGTTTCGAGGCGACATTTCTCCGGACGAGGCCCGCGAGGAGCTCGTAAAAATACATTCCCACCTACGCCCTGGGAGAGAGAAACGGTTCGATCGCGCGCCGTCAAACGCTCGTAAGTCGCGCGAATTTACGATTAATACGCTCGGAGCCGCCAGGTACTCGTGTAATTATAGTCAGCCATGAGTCACTCGGGGATCGCGAATCGGCGGCCCGTTAATTTGTTGCCGCGGACTCGTTTCACTTTGGTTTATCGATACAACGCGATCGTACGTAACATGAACTGACGTCGCGGAGCCCCCTTTTTTCGCGGTCGAAGATACGTTCATAACCCGTCGTCGATAACGCGAATTTACGATCGTCGACTCGCGGCGGATACCATCGAGATCCTGTCGTTCAAGGTGGCCTGGACCGCTGGCATAAAAAAGGCTTCCACCTTAAGATAAGACGGAATGGTATATCGGCGAATAAAATCGTAGATCACTAGGGATTCAGCCAAGTCTCATCGAGGGTGGACGGTTGTAACGCAGCCTCGAGAACGTCAGTATCCCGCGACTTCCGAAAACGGACAGAACACGTATTCACGTATAGAAAATAAACTCTTTTCAGCGTTACAACTAATCATGATTTACTGAAAATGTATTTGTTGCTGTAGCATGTAAGAATTTGCACTGCTGTTGCAAATTTCTCTCAGCAAAGTATACTTATCTGCAAATTAATAGAAAAAAAAATAAGGACTCGTTATATAAAAATAAATAATATGATGTCAAGAGCGATATAAGAGTCAAAAAGATTTTGTTCAACAATAAAACATATAATTAGTCACTAATTTCAATAATAATTTAAACATTGCTTAAAACTAATTCAAACAATTAAATATGATAATAAAAATATAAATAAGTATTAATAAATAAAAATATGTTACAAGTTTCGGCTCTCGGATTGAGCCCTCTTCAGACATTAAAAACCGGCGGACAAAATTAATCGTTGAAAGATCGTTGCAGTGTCCATTTTATTCTTGTGAGTCTTCATAGAAAAACGACATTATAGTTACACACGATTGAAAAGTCGTATGTATAACAATATCTCTGAAACGATGGTAAAAAACTTTCTTTATAAATGTTAAACAAATTATGTCAAAATTTCTAAAAGAAAACTCACCAAGAAAGTCAAACAAATTAAATCGTCAATAATGTTAATTCGGTGTGTCAGCATAACTACAGTAATATACGTCAATCAAATAAAATACAATAAGAAACAAATAATTAAAAAAAAAGGGGTTTGCACATTGTGGACATTGTGTAAGACGATTTTCTATGAAGACTCACAAGAATAAAATGGAAACTGCAACGATCTTTCAACGCCGTAATTTTGTCCGTCGTTTTTTAATGTCTGAGGAGGACTCAATCCGAGAGCCGAAACTTGTAACATATTTTTATTTATTAATACTTATTTATATTTTTATTATCATATTTAATTGTTTGAATTAGTTTTAAGCAATGTTTAAATTATTATTGAAATTAGTGACTAATTATATGTTTTATTGTTGAACAAAATCTTTTTGACTCTTATATCGCTTTTGACATCATATTATTTATACTTATCTGCTATAATAACATCAATTAGACGAAAAAAGTATCTAAAATTTTGTCTAGACACAAAACACAGTTCTCAAAGTACGAGAGTAATTCTGTTGAACAAAATAATTATGTAGAAATCTCAAGCATGTTGAACAAATGCTGTAAAAAGTTTTGACATCTTTTTGCAATTAGCTTGAGCGCCCTACATAGTTATTTTGGGGTTTCAGTTCAACAAAATTTTCAGATCTATATCTAACTAAATTGTTAGATATTCTAGAAAACCGTTCTTTCCATAATATAGAACTTCACCGAATTCATCTTGCAGCAATGCCGCATACTGCTTGCGAGGCATCTTTCCCGAATATAGTTACACTGGAAAAAGAATCTGTAATTCTTAATATAAATTTCATTATAACGGCACTGCGCAGCTTTTTTTTTTACCATGCTAAAGAATTACAGAATGGAGTCGCGTTAAAAGTTGCAGAATAGGACCGCAGATATTATTATTCGATTCTCGTTTCACAACTTTACGAGTACACGCGTACTTGAGCGTTCTATTGATCGAATTCTATTAATCGCAATTCAAATCGGCTCGAAATCACAAGAGTATATCGGAATATTGAAATGTGATGTTCAGCGAGTGCAAATTTTTCTTAGAAAATTCGCGTGACATCGGGACAAATCTTCAAGATAACTCCACGTAGCTCGCGCGACGACACAACGCGAAGATGTCCCGACGCGCGAATATCGCGACGAGATACTTTTGGCGCGGGATCGTAGATTTCGCAAAGGGAAAAAGTCACGCGAGGGCTCGAGAGGGAGCTCGTATAAAACGGAACTAGAATCTATCAAAAAGAGAAAAGTCGAGGATCCGAGCGGGCGAGATCGTGCGAGACCGTTTTCGTGGAAGGGCCGCGGTGGCAAAGGGGAAAGGGGGATACGTAGAGCCGGAGAGCCCGAGTTTGCCCAGGAGGCAATGAAGTACGTCACGGGGATGATGGACGTCTCCGCATAAACCTGACGAGTGACTCGTGGCGCCTTCAGGAACGACTCTGAGGAGCCTCCTACATCACTTTTATTACGGCCGTCCTCATTTTCATATCTCATAAAACCTCGAGGGCTCTGCGCTGTTCGCTCGTGGACGAGCTTGATATACGTATAATCCGCGATCTGACTTACGTGGCGCAAAATTATCAAGGTTTTCCCCTACGTCACCGCTTGCTCCAATGACTCCATCGCTATTCTTCGGATGCAACTCTGGCTTTTTACGCGTCACTCGTGATCATCAATTAAGACTATACGTGTCATATCCCAAAGCATCGTCAGGTATCTAAAAATTTCATAGCTTCATCTATTATTACGTCTGAATATATATGTGTAAAATTTGAATACAATTTTCTTATTGATTTAAAAGTTGCATAATTAAAAAGAATTTTTTATTTTCCTTGATCCTTAATATAGGTATATAAAATCGCATTTTGTAATACACTTATTTGCAAATTTAGTAAAGTTGTAACGATCAATTAAATTAAATTTTTTAAATCAAATTATTATTATTTATTTTGTTATTTTCAGTTTTGTGTTTCTTTTTTCGTTTTAAGACGTATATGACCAAAATGTTTTGGTTGATATTATATTTTTAGTTGATATTGTACAACAAAAAAATATCTTCATCTCTACTCGATAACAAAACTCTCCACACGCTTTATTTTTAAATCTCAACAAAATTAATTTGCAAGAATCTTATTGCGCCACTAAATTTTTTCACTCGCGCGTGTGCTAATCTAAGTGGGCAAGCTCATAAAACTAACGGCTTTATAACAAAATTGTGCAATCTGTCGTGGGTGCGGCTAATAACGTTCGCAAATAATCGTTGCCTGTTATGCTGATTTGAAGGAAATGTTAAATTGTCATTTGCAGATGTAGTAAATTACGCTGATACCGATTCTGACTTATACGATGTTTCCATGGGAATTGTAATATTGCTAATAAATACATAGCTAGATTTAAACGATACGATTACGTACGTCTGTCAACCAGTTAAACTGGATTCAATGTAAATTTATTGCTGCCTGCAGTCAACTCACTGTAAACATCTATTAGAACTAGTTTCTCCCTAACGGAAGAAAATCGATTGATTAAGATAAAGATTATATATATTTTTAGTGCGATAACTTCTTTTGCTTTTAATATATTAAATCTTTTAATCTGTTCGAATTGTCTTTCTAACATTCTACATTCTTATATATATTTAACTTTTACTCAATCTCTATCGTTGGCAAAATAAAAATATTTATTTGATGTGCGCCTTGCTTGGATCTCATCATCGTTCGTCGTATATCATTCAATTGTGCTGTACGTGCGGATAGGACAAAACGACATAATCAATGCAAAATTCACAGGTGCGTAGAAACAGTCAAGCTAGTCAATCAATGAGACGCAATTCGTATCTCGTCCTATGTGTATCTGTCACATTTAAGTGACACGCTTCCATCCATGAAATCGCAACGTGGCGATCTCGCTGATGGGCATTTCGCGGAATCTCGCACTTCACAGCTCGCGATGGCCGTCGCGCGCTCGAACCGTCGTCGTTCGAACTTCGTCAAGATTCCTAGGAACACACTCCTTGTATCGCACTCTTATTTAGCAAGACATGCGGCGAGGGGCGAAGGGAGATGGGGAGGGGGGGGAGGGGGAGGGGGACTTTGCTCTCAACCGCCGGCAGCAGGACGGTCGTGAGTGCCGGTGCGCTGCCGGCGACAGTGAATGACTGCGCTGCACGTGACACGAGACTGACAGGTTTATGCGAGCGCGCGTGTGGGAACATAAAAGGGAACACGTAGCTAGCTGCCTGCCTGCCCGTGATGTACGTCTGTTTGTGTAAGTGACACGTCCTCCTCTCCCCCCCCCGCCCCTCGTCGCGCTGTTCTACGCCGTGAACACTAGGTACGCGTACGTGCGTACGTATGCGTGTGTACGAACGCGGACTTCGACGAGCTCGCCCTCTCCTCCATTCCTGACACGGTAGTTCTCGCGCCGGTCTTTGTTGACTGTCGCACGGCTGACGTCATGCCGCCGCCTGCACTTGACGCCGCCGTGAGGCTGCAAAGAGGACTTGGCGACCGAACGATCTGAGCGTTGGCTTCCGATTCTGAAGTGCCGGCCGCCAATTCGGACCGCGCCATCGCGGGCGTGGCGGCGCGGGGCGATCCGGCATCCGCGTTCTACTACGGCAGTTCACCTCGGTAATCGCGAGCGATTTTCGACGTCACATAAGTGACTCGGCAGAATAATGCTTGATAATTGATCAAACGAGATGTATGAGTGCACATTACTTTTAAAATGTATAAAGGAAACTAATATAAACGTTTTGCAGCTGTATATACGTGCAATTATAAAGCGAAAAATCTGGAACTATGTTGGAAGAACTTCGTCAAAATTGACCTTAACTTTGACCTCAACTGAACTTTGTGATTCATACTTTGCTTCTCGGCAGAACTGAAGAGGGTCTATAGCTGAAAATAAGATTTTAAAAAATTAAACCGTTTCTGAGAAATATGTTTCGGACAAACAAACTGAACCAATATTGTGAAAATAATTTACTACATTTTAATAATAAGAATGATGAGCATATAATAAGGATTTAGTCACGGAATGAAAGTAACTCGTTACTTGTAACGAAGTTACAGTTACAAGTTACTTTTTTGGTAACTTTACTGGTAACTGTAACGGTAACGTAGTTACATTTTTTGGATAACTAATATATATAGTTGTATTATAATAAAGAGATTATGTGTATGTCTTAATTTTCCTTTTAATTTCTAACTTATATTGTGATTCGGATAGTCCTATACAATCCTATATAATCTTCTAGTTTTCTACAAAGTATAAAAAAATTCTTGAATTATTTTAATTGTCAACTGCTGTAGCGATCCTGTAGCGATCTTTGACAGCTGAAACATATATACAGTACATTATTTCAGGAATTATTTTGCACTTCTATCTTCTATGTGATACATCGGACACATGTATATCTCAGTTTGCTGCATATTTTACAGGTTTTAGAATTACGAAATTGTGTTTAAAAAAACACTAAAAAATAAAAAGTAACGAAAAGTTACTTTTTCGAGTAACCGTAACGAGTTATTTTTAAAAAGCGATAACTAATAACGGTAACTCGTTACTTTTTTTACTCGGTAACGAGTAACTGTAACTTGTTACTTTTAAAAAGTAACTTTCCATCCCCCCCCCGGGATTTAGTTATACGACATTATTATTAAGTTATTATTCAATTAAATTGTGTCATTTATTTTTACAATTTTCGCTTTAAGGGCAAAATTTCTAGTCAATTTTAATGCTCCTTTCTTATTCTGATAATCTTGTACAGAAGCTATAAATTCTACGTTCGATACACAAAACATAGAGATCGTTCTCATTTGCATCATCGTAAAAGAAGATTATTGACGTAACCTCATACGTTTATGGGCATCCATCAGAACGCCATGATTAAACCGGTAACGCGAGACTCGTACTCGCGGATGTTGAGATCGGTTATACGATGACAGGATATTATCCCCGTTGAAATCCATCGCGGACAGCCGAGGTGGCCGGTCCGTGCCGTGATGCGCCTTAAGTGCGTCCCGACGATGCGTTTACGGCCCCGCGGGATCGCGATGTCCACGTAACTCGCACGGCATGCGTCCCTGATGTCAATCCACATTACCCCTTTCTCACTTTAATGAACGGTCGACGAAAACGCTCGTCTCGCGCTCGACTCAACGGCACGTAGAACCGTCGCGTCGTGTCGTCGTCTTCCTGGAATGTTCTCTCGCGTCTTGACGACCAATTAGCGTTTCGCAAAAGTGCGACGCGAGCGGCGAGATACGCGAACGATTCTTCGTCAGGTGGTTCACCCTTGTTCGCTGACATTAAGATCTCGTTCGAATATATACTTGCTCGGTCAGCCAATTATCGGCGCGTAACCGCTAATTATAGCATTTGGTCCAACTAGATCTACATCGGCAAGCGAATAATACTTTTTAATATAATACGAACGTATACGACTATTAACATCGATCGAAATAGAGGATCAGCTGTATGTAGACGCAATAACCCTATAACCAATATAACCCTCGAATACATTCAATAGTCAATCGACTATAACATTGATATAATTAATTTTTATAGCGCTAAATGTTAACGTAAATGGATGGTATCGCGACATGATAAAACTGTAATGGAACAATGTAGTATTCGTGTCAAGTGATGCGTATCGCGTGCCACTGGAACAGTGGCTGCGTGAAAATATTTTTATGAATCTCCATTCGGGTTTTTTCTCTTTGTTTCAATCGAATTTTGAATATAGCATTTATAGATGCCATATTCAAAATAATTCAATATTATATATATATATATATATATATATATACCTATATGTTATTATTTTTAAATAAATTGTCTTAAGATCGCAAATGTGAATACTTCACTCGGTAATAAAAATTTTAACGATCTAAACGGGAGTTAGTAAATAATGTTATATTTTTGGTGTAAATTTATATACACATATATCCAGTTATTTTTATTTCAGAAATCATAGCATATATACGTATTTATATACACATATATGATACATACATCAAACCATTCGTACCCCTTTTTTTGCTCTCGGAAATGGATAGTGTGGTTGGAAGTTGGGAAAAAATTTTCATTATCAAAATCTGTTTGAATTATCTATGATGACATTTCAGCTTTCGGAAACTATCAGAAATAGGATAAATCTGGATCACAGGTTTTTTTAATAGAAACATAGATCGAGTGAAGTATTGTGGATTAGATCTTTTAAAAGCAAACAACTTTAGTTTAAACGTTTTTTACATTACTTACGATTTACGAAAAAAAAATAAGGAAATGTCAGATTATGATCAAACCATTTATTGAAACATCAAAAATATTTTCGAGGTTTTAATTAAAGCTTTTAAGACCAAATCTATTTGATGAATTAGATAATACGTAATATTTATGCTTTTAAGAATGAAACGGAAAATCCGCGAGTGGTATGTACTTTGAACAGCTTTAAAATCTATACATGTGTGTATCATATGCTATATATTATAATAATAATAATAATAATAATAATACGTAATAATTTCTGAATTAAAAATTATTCAAGTCATATCGTATCTGCAATAAAAAAATCATATAATCTTTTATTTTTAATGCATGGTCGGTTCATACTTTTATAAATCTTAACGTCTGTTATGGAATTCAGTATTCGGTGATTCTTTTGGCTAGAATAGAAAAGACAATAAGCCACATTTACATGGAGGTTTTTGCGTTGTTCGGTAAGAGAAGACGAGTTTGATATATCGAAAGACCAAGTAGCTGAGAAATCTGAGGTCTTCACGCCCGGCGACGTCGTCGCTGCTAATCTCGATACCGCGACACATTCGCACGTCCACCGTAAAAACTCGTCCGCTGTCGAGATAAAGGAGGTGGAAGCCAGCGGTGACAACTTGTTTTCCTACGTCGCTATACTCCGAGCAGATTTACGCCTTTACTTCTCAGTGCTGTCGCTGTCGGTCGGAAGACGGTCCGCGGTACGCCGCGCGTGTGTTCCTTCCTACATTTCATAATTATGTTTTTATCAAGGCTGCATCTGCAAAAGCGCGCGCGGCGCGAGCGAAATTTTAACGTGGCGAACCCCCGCCCGGGTTTCGCGGAGATACGCATGATTAAACGCATTCGCGAGATAACGACTGGATTTTAATTAAGCGAAGACAATTAGCTTTTTCAATTGTCGCGCGAATTCGTGTGGCGGATCGAAAGTGCAGAAATCTAGAGGCGGCGAGGGCGAGCTGGAGGGGTGGGGAGGGGAGCAGAGACGAGAGGTCGAAAGCTCGGCGTTGTTGAAATTTACGCAACGGCAACCAGCGACCTTTCCTTTACTTCCATCTAATTCAAAACTATAAATCGAGGGCGTCTGTTGTATGTATGACGGCGGGCTGGCGTGAACCTGCGAGAGAGCTTGGAGAACGAACGAATGAGCGAGCGAGCGAGCGGCGGAAAGAGAAAGAAAGCCGGCAGCGGAAGGGTAGGAGAGCGAGAAAGAGTGGCAGCAAGAGGGAGAGTAGGGCCGGGGTACGCGAGGAGGGTCTGCAGAGCCAGAGTAACGTAACAGATGCTGCACAATAAACACCTCCCGTCACTTCGCTCCATAAATCGCGCGGCGGGCTCCTAGAAGAAACATTCAACCTCCATCTACTCCTCATCCTCCTTCCGAACCCACCATCCCAGACATCCCCCGCCTTTCGTGCCAACACGTCGCAGCGTGTTCATCCATGGATAGCACGAATCGCGTTAAAGCCCCAGAGGACGAAGGTAAATCGCCAACTAGCGATTTTCTGCATCTCTCCGCTGTATGGCGTTACACCGGAGATGCCTAGAACGTACCTTTACGTATCCTTACGTTTGTGTGAGCGGTAATCTCACTCGCTTCGCCCTAAATAAATGAAGCACGTCGAACGCGAAGTCGTTACGACGTTTAATCGTTAAATTAGGATGAATTTAATTTGTTGCGGAGTGTAAATTCCTCTTGCGTCAAATTTTTTATTAGAACTTTCCTTATATGATGATTAATTTAAAGATATCGAGAGAGATAACATTTTCTACGCTTACAAATTCCAATTCACATACAAATATAGGTGAGATTGTTTTGTTCGCGAGACGATTTATAATATGGTTAAAAAATTTAAATATGAGCTAATATAAATTGTGCACGCCGTTTTGTTTAATCCTGTGTAATTCGTGCGAAATTAATTTGCTTCTTATTATAATACCACCGTGAAAGTGCAGAGCTTAAAATGAACAACGCGAGCGGCACGCGCGATTATTCGATGCTCAGAAACTTCAACACGTCATATGTAAGTAAAGGGACAAAGAAAATGGAACAATCATTTTGATTAGGAGTTCATTAATTTATTTCCTCGCTTTCAACGAGCTTGCTAACTTCCTCCTTCGCGCTTTTTTGCTCGAATTCTTTTGCGATTCCTCTCCGTTTTCTTTTCTCTTACTCTCCTTTGGCTTACCAGGCCAGAGACTTCGTCTCTTCCCACCTCCTTCGCGGATCTCAAAGCTCAAAGTAGGGCGCTCGAGGTGAGGGCTCTGGCGAGCGAGCGGGGTTGTCGGCCACAAGATTTACAAGAGCGGAGGCCTCGAGGGTTACGACTCGTTATTATATGCTTTAATTACAGCTCGCGGTAATGAACTATGTTTAACCGTAACGTGGTAGGCTTGGCAATAAATTAACGGCGTGGAAAATACTAAATCACAACTTTGCCGATGCTGCCGAGTAGATAATCGGACGCCGAAACAACTGTATACGGGCGTGCTGCGCGACGCCCACAATAAACGCATCTATATTATACGAATGCGCGAGCGTAGCGTTTGGCGAAGCACGTTTGTTTCGCCGTTTCGTGATCGAAATTATCGAGAAAAAGGGACATCTATTATGGGAAATAGAGGGTGAATAATCGTCACCCTCTATTCCCAGTCAACCGATCGGACGCGGACACTCTTGAGGGACGCGGAAAGAAATAATAGGAGAGAAAGAGGCATCCTGACGTCCTGAGGAAAGGGGAGGTTACCGAGTCAGAATTTATCGGTCTCTAATTAAAGACCGCGCGTTACCATCGAAAGGAGGGCGCGATTCCGTGCAGCGATTCGAATTAAACCCTCAATTCCGAGTAAGGAATATAGTCTCCGACCCGCGCGCCATCACCTACATAGCCGCCTCTTGTTTTCCTGAGTTTCTTCCATCGGCCATTTGTCTCTCCACGCTACCCGCCTTAAGCCGTTCGATCTCGGTAACGCTACGTAGCAATTAGAAATATCTGTGCATCGCGAGTCGCGCATAGATAGAGTCATACTGCGAGTAATGAAATTTCACACTCTTAACCCGTAACTGCAACGTAGATGTATGTCAATACATAAGTCCTAATGATCTGGAAGTAATTTTATATATATATATGTATATCAAAAAATCGTATCGTTCTGAATTTGAAAATTCCTCAAAAGAATAAGACTAATGAACATTTAGTGGGTGTTAAAAAATCACGTGTTCCAAAAATGTAATGTTGCGGATTAAAAGACACGATCACACATGCAGTTTACGTTTGAAGAATTTAATAAAGAAATTCACAGGCGATATAAAAAAGTTTCATAAAATCGAACCGAAATGTATGGATCGAAACTAAAGATGAATATGATCGTTTTCTTATAAAAAAAAAAAAAATAGTTTTTGAAGAAAGCGATTTAACTTCTGCAACTAGTAGTAGCGTGTACAAACTTGCAGAGTATCGTAAGAAAAAAAAAAAATATTGTAAGCGCGCTGTAAGATCGAACTTCTGGCATCTCTAGGAAGACTGGACGTCTTTCGGAGAACGGTTGTACGTTATATCCTCGTTATACCGAGGCACGCGTCAATTGGGATTTATGCGTTTGAAATTGCGTGGCTCTCGCTCTTGGCTCTCGCGTCCGCTTCGTGTGCTTTGTCACGAGAAAAGGCAGGCAACCGAGGAATTCGGTTGCCTGCCTTCAAAACGAGACTTTAAAGCTCGGACCGAGCTGAAAGCGCGTCCTGCAAACGTGTTCTTGAAACAATCACGGTGGCGCGCGTTACTGCGAGTTTAATGTAATCGCGACACGGTAATGCGGAGGAATGCGCGGAGCAGCTTTCCCCCTCTGGCAATGAGAAACGTGCCCCATAGTCCGAGCTCGGGAATAAAGTGAGCATTACCACGTCGGGGAGGCAGAGTCCCGCGGCGTGCTCACGCGATAGCCGGCGATTATTTCCTATTATTTACCTTATTATTTAGGTTCGTGAGACTGGACGGGGCGGGGAGGACGAGGAGGAGGGGTGGGGGGGGGGGGGGTGAGACGTCGAGGGAGGGACCCCGCGGAGGTTAGGGGCAACCGTGGCCGCGCGCGGCCGTATTGATCTTATCCCCCGACATGAGAAATGCCCGCCGGTTTAATAAACTCCCGGGACTTATGAAGCACGTCAGGGTGATTCACGGCCGCCTCATTGAGTCGTATTTATACAACCGCGGCTGATAGATTTATGGAGGACAGCGCAGCGTGGTCCCTCCTGCCCCCCCTCTGTCCCGTCCCGTCATCCTCCCCCACTAACTACTTTCCCCCCTTCGGTACCCCATCTCCTTCGTCCTGCATCTCCTCCTTCTCCTCTTCTACTTTTACCTCTTCCTTTTTCCGCCACACTCTCTTTCGTATTATCGCGCACCACGTACATACACGTGTTCGGAAGCAACACGCGAGTATTCCATTTCACATGGACGTTGATCGTTCATCTATGCGCGCATTGGCGCGAAGGAAGGGGAGGCGGGGACGGCAACGGACGCGGAGGATCGGAAGATGAGAGTACAGAAACGAAAGAGAGAAGGGAAAGACACGCGGGCGAAGCCATAGTCGACGCGGCGAGAAGGTGCAGGGTGAAAAGGAGAGTAAAGAAGAAACACAGAGGAAGAGAGAGGACGAGGAGGCGGGGAAAGAGGGGGAGAGGGCGGGTGGCTCTGTTCGACGAACATGGTGGACCGTCCATGGATGTCAGGAGAGGCCCATGGCGTCACACATGCACCTCACCTCGCCATCCGGGCGAGAGCAAGCAGCCTTATAAAGTAGCCGGGCTACGATTTAATCCGAAATTTATTTCCTCCATTAGTAAGGGCTTGTCTCGGGGCCCCGAGCGCGTGAGTGAGAGGCTGACGAGGACGACGCTGCCTTCTCCGACACCGCCCCGCTGCTCCCCGTCTCTCTCTCTCTCTCTCTCTCCCTCTGTCTCTTGTAGGAGCGTCGGAATGCGCGACGGTGCACCGGTGCATCGCAAGCACACCACTACATTATGACTCCTATATCGCCATCTTTATTATATCCGCGGCGCACCGGTGTCCGCGGTCGCGTTTGACAAGCGTCGTTTCTTCCTACACTCGTCTTCTTCCCTTTTTTCCCCTCCCTCCCCCGTCTTCTCTCGCGCGCCGGGAAGGCTCTTCTTTTTTGGCAAATCACTGCCGGTGAATTCAAGGCCCCTCGGCGCGAACCTCGAAACATAGGCAATCGCATCGCGTCGCACCGCGCCGCTCCACGTCGAGATCGCTCAATGGAGAGCTCACTCGAGGAGATCCCTCCGTTCTATCGTGACGCGCATAGTCGAGGATTAACACGCCGCCGCGCGCCGTGGAGAACGGCGCATCGCTACGTTTAACCTCTGCTTTCACAGTCATGGCTATTGGTAACAACATCGCGTTGCAATCCTGGCTGGTTAGATTCTCTCTCTCTCTCTTCGCATTATCTACGATCTTCAGTTCGAACACTTTTCCTCTCCAGTATTTCATTCGATCATTCGTTATCGAAATAATATTTTAATCTAATGATAATAGAAAGGATTTATTATGTAGTTAAGGATTGCATGCCTGCGTATTCTTTCACAATATGATGTTAATATAATCTCTATTTAACCGTATTTAACTTTCTTTATATATTTAAAGCATTAAATTAGAACATAGATCTAATCTACAAGCCCAAATATTTCGCGAGAAAGATATTTGCTACTGTACTATTTAAGTTTACACTGATCTTTTGAATTAATTTTTTTTCCAATAGTTTTAATGTTTTCAAAATTCAGCAATTTTACACGCGAATTTCGTTATTCTTTCGCGCGTCTTGATAGACATCAAGCATCTCAGAACTATGCAGACCTCTCGCGGACCTTCAGCGATAAAAAGTCGACCGCCGCGACGCGCGATTATTTTCATTCACAGTTCGACTGAAAAGGCATATGAGGATGAAAGATGAGAGCACATTACGTAGACCATAGACGGAGGCGCTGCGTAAGATACGCATCGTCCGGACCGACAAATTGCCTTCCCTCTTCTTTCTGGAGGATCGGTAGTTTGGTAGGTGGGTAAGATGCAGTAGGTAGGAAGGTTACGTGCCGAGAGGTCGAAGGGTGGGGGTTGACGTCTCAGTCAGCGAGAAAGAAAGGGAGAGAGAGCGAGAGGGCGAGGAAGAAGAGCTGACGTAAGAAGAGAACGAGCGAAAGACCCGGGTACATGGCCTGGCACGATCTTCCTCGATCTTCTTCCACGGTGGTCGTTTCATCCCCTGGGGGGATCGAGGTGGATAGATCACTTTATTACGTCAGGCAGCCTGACGTTGCATTAGACTAACAGAAAAAATTCCTCACGAGTGTAGCTAAACCCCGCTATGAACATGAATGAGAATTTTTTAGTAGACAGCGTATATAAAAATACGCAGCTTGTAAATATGTAACAACACATAATTAAATCGTTAACAAGTAAAATTTTACGGAAGGAATTAATAAAGACTTTGATGTGTGTGTGTGTATAGAAAATAGATGAATAAACACACTTTAATGAATGTAAAGATACGCTAATTGAACGGTGAAACACTAAATTCAAAAATGATAGAAAATGACTCACAGAAATAATTGGAAACACTTGTAAAAGATTATTTTTATTCATTTTTATTCTCATTTAATTATGGCTAGCGAGGGCTGTTATAAGCATCAGAATAGCATGCAGGAAAATGCGAATTGAAAATTCGCGTATTATTAATATAGAATAAATCGTAAGAAGGTATATAAAGTAAGTCATGCATAAATAGCGGGCCTAGTCGCGACTAGTAAGAGAAGAAAAAATTACGGGCAACAAGTGGGTGATCGCTGACCCTAATCCTTCGAAGAACTTGCAGGGGGGGGGGGGGG
>NW_017280397.1:303612-331952 GCF_001594065.2 Cyphomyrmex costatus | reverse complement strand
TGGGGGGGGGGGGGGGGGACAGTGTGCGAGGGAAGGAAGAGATTGCGACCCGCGCATTTGTATATTACAATGGAAGCGTAAGTGGATGGGGTCAAGACCTGCATGGTGGACCGTGGCCATTATATACAGTATAGAAATTGAGTACAAACAATTCTGTCCCTGAATAGCGGATCGTAGGAGTGTCGACCTAACCGCGGGAACCAGTTTGTCGCGTAATATCGGAACGGACTTGATTGCGTGTCGTATCAACGGTGTGGCGAACGCAATCTAAGAATGGGTGACACGCGCTTAGATGAGGGAGGAACTATAACGACGGCCGCTCGAAGAGAGAGAGAGAGAGAGAGAGAAAGAGAGGGACGCAATATTACGTAGGCGAATTAATCATTTGTTAAGCAACACCGCCTTATCAAATGCTAATTTTATCGCTCGCGGTTTGTATGCGTCAAATGCTATTGTATCGCGTATACACGTGCGCGTTATATCGGTGACGGGGAATCGGCCGTGAAGCACTGGCCAGTTTTTCCGAGATGTGACAGTTAATGACGAACGCACGAGGGAAATAAACGGAAATAAATCATCCCGCGGATCTCTCTTGAGAAGCAGGCCTCGCGCGATAATGCAGTTCTTTTTTTATTGCTTTCTGATAATTGTGCCGAGAAAAAGCGCTTCATCGGCCGACGACGCCGACACTGCACCGACAGACGTAATGTCCTTCGGATCTCAATGACGGTTGATCGAAGAAATCGGATCGCGCGAGCATACAAGATGTATCTCTCTCTTTACATCGCATCTTTGTATATCGTGAAGGATCCCCTTTAGTTTAAAGGCGGCCTAAGAGATGGCGCGAGCAGGGAGATGATGCGACGAGGACGCGATGAATTTCAAGACCACAAATTTGTGTTCGGTCCGCATCACACGTGATACTAATAACAGACTATTATCGTTGAAATAAAACAAGTAAAAATAATTATCTTTTAAAATATAATATTTAAATATAAGTAAAATTTTAAAAGATTCTTGAAATGGTAAAGAATTAAAGTGTAAACAACAAGGACTAATGAGAGTTAGAGAGTGCGATAATTAGAACACTAATTAATTTATGTAAAAATATTCTTTATTCAAATTACTTGGTTGAGTGTTTTGACTTCGTTTTTGAGTCATTTTCAGCATAACGATATCTTACGCGTTGCGATATTCTCTAATTTGTATATTTTTATTTTAGAATTAAATAATTCAAAATAAAACATTGCTAATAATTTTAGATAACGGAGCAATTTAATAGAATAGCTTTTTGAGCTTAGAAGTGTTATATATGATTTATTTATATCATCACATTTAGATCACTTCATATAACGTGATTATCTCTGTTGAAAGTTTGTTATGAACGGTAACAACGAGACACTATTGCAAGACCCTCTCTCAAGCCTCGTGACGCTGTAACGATTTAGTTTAGAAACGTAATCGCGAGGCAAGTTACGGCCATTGTTGCGATACAGCCGCGAGACATCGCATTGATAAATGATAGACTGGCGATCAAGATTATTTATTTCTGAAAGGCTCTTTATCCGCATGGACGTCACCGTGATCATTCTTTCAACGAGAGTGCCGTCGTCAATGCGCGCTCGCTCACGAATGGCCTCGATCGCCGCGAGCCTCGCGAGTGTTTGCTTTCCTTTGTCGATCGTTCTCTTATTATCCAACCCGCGAACTCATGACGTTCGAACTGTAGCGATGCTTTGTCGCTCGAACGCGAACGAACGCGGAATACGTTTGAGAATGAATCTCGGTATGGACGCGGATGAGGTGACAGGTCAGTGACCAGGGACTTCATCTGCCTCCTCCCCTCCCTTTAGTTCCTCTTCAAGGGTGGGCATCACCCTTCTATCAGCGACGATAGGCTGAGGGACTTTCTCGCTCTTCTTATTCTCTGGCCAATGTTCATAGTCGATTCTTATATTTCAGATTGTCTTAAAGTATAATCTTAAAATGTCATTGAAGATTGAAATTTGGCCAATCAAAATAATAGGAGCTAAAATTCCTTTATCCTCATTGGTCAAATTTCAATCTTCAATCTCAATTTTTAATGCGTATAGTCTGGCCTAAGCCAATCGGATGGTTGAATTAGCATCTTAAGGCATTACTTGAGACGCTCTTAAAATAAAAACGTGCTATGAATACTGCCTTTTGACTCCCTCCCGAACCCCGCATTCTTTGCTTATATTGCTTATGTGCGCCAATAACCCTCCTCCCCGATGTATACGCACGATCAGGCCGACACTCGCTTCGTTGTCACGTCGCACGTAGATGCACGCGCGTATACGCGTATTCGCGTGTGCGCGATGGTCACTCGCCATAAATCAGATTCCCGTGAGATAAGTGCGCCTAGCTGCTTCTCTCCGTTGAGTTTTATCAGGCGTACCGGCGGCGCCGCGTGCTAATTAAACTGACGTGAAATAATCGCGGCTGTTTCACGATTGATCGTTGATCGAGACACGGTCCGAGTGCGTTCGCCTTCCACCCCGTCTGTTCCGGGAGGATGCAGGATTCCCGTGGATCTTCTGCGATTTTTTAAGAATCGGCGTCGCGATATCGCCATTAGTCCTGGAAACGGTTTCACGCTTGCTATACGGTATATACCTGATAAAATGATAACGACGCGTTACTCTCTGTCGTTGGCAAATTAACGATGACAATCATCAGGAAAATCCGTAATTGCTGGAATTACCGCAGCTTTGTACGCTGTGATACAACGAACATCCTCGATGAGATGACTGGAGTGATCGAATGGATGCAAATTGCCGTGACGTCAGAGGCTACTATAATTACTATATGTGATGCATACTGTTTTCAGCTCTAGTTGATTTTTTAGTGACCACGGAACTCCGAACTGTGATATTAAGTTAATTTTTACTTGTTGCTTTAGATTTTTTTGAAGATTTGACAATGATGAAGAAAATTGATAAGGTTCTCTAGGTATTTTTAATATATTATAACTTTTTTAAAGTATAGATTTTAACATTCCTTATCCCTGACTTTGTTTAAAAGTCTTTGTCTATAAGTCATTTCAAAATATCAAATGCTATTGATATTACGAAATGTATTAATTTTATTTTTCTATGAAAAAATGTAGAATCTATACTAAATCTTGATTACTCTTCTATATATTAATCCATAATAAAAAGACACTTTTTGCTAAAGGGACATATATTTCTTTAGGACTTACTAAAGTGTTTTATTTTATTTTTTGAAGAATTTTTCAAATTTAATGTTGTTAATCTACGGCTGTTTGAAAAGCACAATTAATAAGATTTGATTGATATTGGAGAATTTATTTATTTTATATCTTATTAGTCATACATATGTTTAAAATTTTTATCAGAATTAAAAAGGGGAAACAGCTTTTACTTATAAAATTATTTCTAAGGTCATCACAACTCATGCGAGATGATTAAGTTTCTTCATATAATTAAATTACATATAATGTGTGTAAAAAAATTGTTTAATTATATATACATATAAAATTATCAAGAAAGTGAGAAGCTGGATTCAAACATCTTCCAAACAGAGGAAGAACGCGAGTTGATGGTTACAGTGGAGTGTTTCCACGGCAAAGGTAATAGGAAGAGATCGAAGTAGGGGAAGGGCTACCGCCTCTGGATTTATGTGATTCTCCACCGCGTAGGGAGGATCATAGCGAGCGCCTTCACCTCGTCGCGCCTCCACCTGAGATATAAGACTTTGTAGCTGTCTGTGGCGCAATTCTCGCGCGTACGTATAGTACCCACTCTCTCTCTCTCTCTCTCTCTGTCTCACACTCGTATATTATTTCGCCTGGACGTGGATAATTACAGACCGTACGAGATGGATGTGTGTCGGGCGGTACCGCGTTATCTGGCGTCCGCCCGCCTACGGAGCGTCTCTCTCTCTCTCTATCTCTCTCTTTCTCTTTCACTCTAGACTTATCCCTCTATTGTCTATAGGAGTTATCATGCTTGACGCCGAAAATATGTGCTCGCGTACGCTTCATCGAGCACGAAGAACCGCGGAAATGGAGTAATCCGGGCTTCTCGTACTTAAGAATTGACATCGACAACGATTACGTTGCATTGATTTAAATAAGTTGTAAACGTAAAATTGTAAGTTTACAATAATATTTGCATTAAATAAAGAGTTAATATCGTAACTTTTGTGTTTATTATACAAGTAAAATTGATGAATGGTTCTTGAAGTTTTCTGAAAATAATTTTTTTCACGACACGAAATCTTAAAAACTCCCAAGAAATTTAATCTCGGCACGGCAATAAATCCGAAGCGCGTGTCATTGCCGGCCGTTCGATTCGTCTTATCGCTTAAGTTCGTTGCATCGTATAGGTCCACATCCAGGCTGTCTTAAATGATTCAGTCCCAGATCAAAGATAACCGTGTGTGTGTGTAAGCTGTAATCGCGGTATTACCGTGTACCTTTAATGCGAGCGATAAAGTAGATTTTATCACAATTATCACTGTTGTTTATTACTCTGGCTTGTAGTCTAAGAATAACAAACTACTTAACTCGTAGCGATCGTAAAGCGACGGTACTACCTAACGACGTGCATTGTAACAGCTGTTTCCTGTAAGTTCTATTACAATCACTTTCTTGCCTAGTCAATTTATCGCAATGGTATGGCTGTATTATGCACGGTCCGGCTACAATGGTACAAGCGACAAGTAGCTGAGAGCAGACCGCGCGCGCGACAGTCTACCGTTGCGTTGCATTCTTTTTTTTTCTCTCTCTCTCGCGTATGCAGCACTCAATTCTTCGTACACGCTTCAAATCGGATCGCGTGCTGCCAGGTTTTATTATAGAATGAATTAAATTCCTCTAATGTTGCAGCTCTTTGAAGCTATACTCGCATACACTCGTTTAGTGTTATGTCATTGTTTGAAATGACAAATAACATTCTTTTGAATATTATTTTTCCCAAGGGATTATTGAGTGCAGCGTTTCAAGCACCACTTTCACGGGAATCACCGTCACAACGCGTGGTGTGCGCATGCAGGCATTTCTCTCGCACCATAAATACATCGTTTTAATCGATCGCTTCGAAATCCATTGGCATCGTTCAGGATCCTCGTCGTTCTTTCTGCTTCGGGAATATAGTTAATTCACGATACACGCGCGGTAAAAGGGCTGGAACAGGTTTCTAAGGGATACCGGTAGCAATAAACACTAATACTGTAGTGATGTTTAACGAAATATATTCAATATCGATGCACGCGCTATCTTTCGCCGCAAGATGGGCGAACCTCGTATCTAAACAGCGCGCGAACATCCCGCGGTTCTAAAATATGAAGTGTCTCGGGTGGTCTTTAGTTCGTAATCAGGAACGTTTCATGTCGCGTTGCTTCACAGTACGCTGCAATCACGGATAAGTCGTACTTATCGCGGCCAATATCTTACATTGTCAAAAGTAACCCTGCAGTCTCGCGAGAAATTTATGCAAAGTACTCGACCGTGTAATTTCCATTATTGTAAATTCACGGACCGGCCTCTCGAGGTGGATATCGGCATGTTACGCGCTCATATGGGCGACGATTATTTACCGCCGACTTCGGAATCGCTGAACTGTCGATGAGGAATTTTGTCGTTAACCGTCTGTGGGCAGAGAACTCCGCGTTTTACCGTAGGTATATTAAAGCTTTTATTTTCCAGCGCGGTTCTACATGGCGATGTACTAAAGGATAACCTTAAAAGAACGCAAAGCCGCTCGCAATGCTATTTGACAAGATTAGCTTATTCCGATATAGGTATATAAAATTGATTAAGAAATTAAAGTAAAAATGTACGGTTTTCTTTTCAAGGAGTGTCAATTTAAATGTTCTTTTAAACATGAATGCGCAACAGATTCACTTTACAATTTTAATTATAACAAAAAAAGAAATAGTTGGAATTTTGTAAAGAGAGAATATTAAATACGCGCGCGCTTATATAAGATAAAAACTATTTTCGTATTTATTTTTAGAAAATGGCAAGAAGACGTATAATTATTCTCTGCTTGTGAGAGCGCCAAAATGCTTGCGCAAGGGTTACATTATATAAACTTGATGTAAGGCCGAATCTCGCTGTTCATCAAACGTGTCGTTTTTGATGTCGTATAGAAATAGACGCATACTCCATGGTATCACGAAAGCAGTCTCGGTCTATCGGGCTCTATTTAAATGTACGTCAGCCCGGTGAATTATAGGACGAGCCACGTGATTTGTGACAAACTCGCTCCGCCATTAATTACCGTGCAGCATCTTTCCTCGCCTTTACTCTCCTGTAGACGCGCACATACATACGCATACGTGTGCACGCCGTTGCTACGCGCGGGATACGACTATCCAGGCGTCGTGTTGTACCCGATGACTCCGCTACTCAGCTTCCTTGACTTTTTAATCTTTCCATTAATTGCTCCTCTGTGTGTGTGTGTGTGTGTGTGTATTGTGGTATTCGCTTAACTACCCCCTATCACTTATTTCCTCTGTCCTTTCTTCGAGGCAAAAAATTTATCTTGTATTTAAAGACTCTAGACGTTTGACAAGTTGAAAATTAATTGATTACGGTGTCTTTCATAATTACGGAAATCTCAAAAGTTGTTTTATGTATGCAACTCTGATGCTAAAAGTCATCATTTTCTTGCTTTAGAAGGTGAAAACCATGAGAGGCTATTCTTCACATTTTTCATACAATGAAATACATTTGGCAGGCATAAAATGTAGCTCGTGAATTTTACGAGACTTTAGATTTGTAACGATAGAAAATTAATATTCGGATTTCTATCGGGAGTCTGCGTGCGCGCGATATTGCGAATAAATGAAGAGAAGAGCGCGAGAAGGAGATCGATGAGAAGAAGAGCGATTGCGAGAAAGAAGGGATGGTGATTATGCAGGTCGTTTATTCGATAAAGGCTCGAATACCGCTACCGCGTGAGGGTGAGGATGACACAGGGTGAGATCTATGGCCCCGTAATATTCTATGAGCAATATTTACGGCCGCTGAGATAAGTGCAAAATGTTTGCGCTTGACGAGGCAGCCAAGCTTCGCTTGCAGGATCTTTTCAAATGGTTGCGAACGCCATTTACGATAAAAAAAATGTTCCTATCGAATCACAACTGATCTTCTTTTCTAAACTTACAACGTTACTGCGAAATTAGTTTTATTTCTAAATTGAAATGACTTTAAAATTAAATTTTTTTGCAATTTTAAATAACACGATTAAATTTAATCAATTACAAAAAAAAAATATAGATGTGATTTAAAAAACTTGAAATTTTTAATTGAATATTAAACTTGAGATGTGCCACGACAAAACGTTGTAAATATCAAAAATTGTAAAAACGCATTTTATTGTTTAGATGGATTGTAAGTGTTATGTTCTATCACTAATATTCAACGTGATAAGTACAACTATATGAATAGAAGAAAATGGATAGTGCTACTGAAAACGTTGTAAGTTCATCGTACAATTGACACTTTTACTTGAACTTATAATGTTTTGACTTGCATGCAGCATGCTTATTTAGATTTACGTCTTGAAATTTTAACAAATTTAATACGATTTTTAAAAATTAGAATTACTTAATTAAAACTTTTTGCAAGGACTGATTGCTCGTATCTTCAGTCATTACGATAACTTTACAGAATTTTGAAGTAATATGGTGGAAATTTCCGAAAAAATAATACTAATTTTTTCATTTTTCTGAAAATTTTAGAAAATAACTCTTACAACGTTTTACCTCAGCATTCTCTATTTATCATTTCTTGCTTATGTACACTTTAAGCGGTTATTATAAGGATTAAATTCTGTGCATGTGCTATCTCGTAATTTAATAAAAGCGAAAATACAAGTAATAGTATCAGCAACTGTCGATCACAGATTGTTTGTCAAATAACAAATAGTTGCATGCAAAGTTTCTCTCGCAAAATAGAGAATCGTTCGTGAATTTTGAGGTCGCCGTTGGGCTACTTCCTAATCTGCGAAGCAACCACGACGCAAAATCCAGACCTACGGTTCTGCCGAGTATCGTACAGGACGGGACCCGGGTATTCTCATCCTCCGCTATCGAAAAGCTAGTATTTATAGCTCCATTAAGGCCGGGACTAAATCATCGCTGCAGCCACAACTTTGTTGTATCCAGCCCGGGTACTGCCCATCCGATACCTTCCCAAGCCGCGGACCTCTTGTCTAATATTTCGTAGCTATGGCGTGGTCGACTACACACGCCTGTATATTTCAAGTATCGATATCGAGGTTGGAGGATGAAAATTTTACCGCGTCTCCTTCCGATGGTGGGGAGGCCTGATTCACGTAGGAAACTGGAAAAGTCCTGTATCCATCGATAGAGAATCGTCCTTGCCTTTTCCCACGATCGCTTTATGAATGTTCCACCATGAGCGGTCGCGATAATTCTGAATCAGCTCGTGTGGGAGAGAAGCTCTCGATTTCTTCGTCTTCTTATCTCGCCTCTCGCTGTTATCTTGAACGGTCTATTCAGCGGCTGTCAAACCAGGGGACTTGTTTACACCGTTCATTAAATTCCTATTTAATCGCAGACCGTCAACAATTTCTAAAAAAATATCAGACGCGCGCTAATCTACGAACACGACGCGACTCCGTCTCCTAAGAGGACGAAATTTTCATCGAACTCGCGGTAGACTCGTCCTGATGACGCGTCGGTCGGTGGCAGGATATCGCGGGCCATCGGATTGTTTAGTGTCGGTGCAGCCGTCCGACAGGGCGGCCCCGTCAACGGCGTATACATTACGACCCACATTTACTTCGAGTTACACCGGACCAAACCCTCGGCGCGCGGTACACACACCGTGTGCGGGGCCAGCGAACTTCTTTTTGGTGACTGCATCGGTGCAACGCGCGTCAGCATTCATTAGCCCGGGCTCTTATCGCGGCGCGTCCCCTCCTTCCTCCTTACCGTGGCAGAGCCGGGGGAGAAGAGGGACGAGTGAGATAAAAGAAGAAAGCGAGAACGAGACGTGTCTTTCACTCGTCGCCGATTCTCATTCCCTCCTCACGATCCGTGACTGCGCCTCCTCTGTCCGACGTGATTTATAATTGTGTTTTCATCTACTCTCCAAATCGGTCGTTGACTTCTAGTAAATGTAAATACCATTAGGTACGGACTAGGGATCATTACCATTAAGCACGTCGTCGGCGGCTGGACAGATGGACGGTCGTTGTTGCGGCTATAGCGTGTACGCGGGCGTGCTCCGCCTCGATCGAAGAACGGGGCCCTCGTAACATAAAATGCTGATTTTATTTAAACGCCAATCCCCCCCCCCCCCGGCCCCCGCTTCTCGCTGTCCTCTTCCTCCTCCCCGTACCCGTCGCTCGGCAGCCACCGCTGTATTTATCGCGGGGCATTCCGAGCGGACGTAAGTATGTCGGTCCACGGTACGCCCGTTAATAATGTCCTTAATCCTCGAGCCCGAGCTCCGACGGCGATCCTGCAGCCCTCCCGACCGGCTTTTTTTGCATATACCGCGTGTGCGAAAGCATACACCGCGCAGGACGGGGCCGAATTCTCGCTTTCGGGACGGTTTTTCGGCGATGCGCGATATCTACTTTACGACCATTCTGATTGCGAGTGTAGGCAGAGGAAGACGATTGCGGCGCGGTCTGCGGACGTTCCATCGGGTTCGACGATATACAGCACGTTGACATATGAACGAAAAAGAGAACCATTCAAAACACACACTGGCGTATACAAGGACCGCAGATAGCGGACTGAGTTCGTCGTTCCCTCTGTGGCAGGCAGGCGTGGATTGTCGTATTTGTCGTACTTGGAACGATGCTAGATTACGGAGGCGGATGGAATGATCGCTGTTCGGCATAAAACCGCGGGTTGTAAATAGAAGCGAAAAAAAGTCGGAGAGGTGCCAAATAAGCGCGCGAATGGCATACAAATTCAGATGCTATACGAACTGTGCTATAAACTTTAACTTGCATGAGTTCTGGCGTTAAAAATGCGCTCGCATATTTAAATTCGGAATTTTCAGAGTGTGTTCGATAAATCTTTTTTTCCTTGTCCAAACTGTTTACAACACTGAAAATAGACGTGTCGACGTGTAGATGCAATAAGATTATAAAAATTGCTTTATTACATTGTCGAATACAATTTTTTTATCAATTTAGAATTAATTCTTCTGTCAATGTATATCACTGTCACTATCGTGTTTCACAAGGTTTCTGCTAAAAATGTAAAAATAAAAACGAGCTAAACTCTGCAACTATTCTTTGTTGTTTGAAAGGCGGAGTTTTTGGGTTGTTGTGTAAATTTATATAAAAAATTGTTAAAATTTGATATGAGCACCTATGCATATGACAGAAATAAGGTTTACTTCTCATTACAAGCGTCAATGAAGAAAATCGTAAACTGTCTTTTCGTCTCATAAATTCTGCGAATACAAGGCGAAACGATTTCATCGGTTAGCATCAAAGACGAGGCTCTCGTTGTAGGAACGCGCAGATAGGTCAGGGTGCAGAATGGTGTCTCTACTCGAGAATTTATACAAATTAATTAAAAGGACCAGTGAAATGGTACCGGCCTGTCTAATTACTCGGGTGCGCCCGGTAGCTCCAGCTAAAAAAGATGGTGGCTGAGTGGTGGCGTCGGCGTTGGATCTTACGGGGCTGTACAACAGTTGAGACTCGAGACTGGCAGCGGCGAGGGGTTGCAAGGGAGGAGATTTCAGGCCACACCGAGACAACCGGGGCTAAACAGCCATCTAAATGCATCCGAGGTGGCGCTCACTGCCATTACGGCTGATGGACGCTTATTGACGCACGCCCTGCCAGCTAAGGCAGAGCCTCCAACAAACCCTCCAGCATCCCTCGACGTAGCGTTTCTCTCTCTCTCTCTCTCTCTCTATCTCTCTTTCCCTCTTTCTCTCCCTTCGTCTCTCTCTTCGTGTCTCGTTTCCTTCTTTCTCCCTACCTGCTTCCTTCCCATTTGCTCACTGTCTTTGCTCCAACGTCCAACTTGCCTTTTATTGTGGCGATATCAAGAAAACGCCGCGAAAGCTTAAAGCGCGACCCGACTTTCTCCCCGATGTGCAATCGTGAATTTCGTCGCCGTAATTATTCTAACGGATGAAAGTACTCTGGACGCTTTTAACTCTTCATTTTGTGACATACGTCAATTATCGGTTACTCTCGCGTAATATATTATTCCTCTGAGAAAAGAAAGTTAGCTGTTAAAAGACACTAAGTGCGAAATTTACACACTCGTGTGTGTGACTCTGCAAACACAACTTAATAAATAACAAATTTTCGCTGAGAAAAGGTCATCAAGGCTATATAATCAACAAAGAGGATAATACGGTTGTTGTTGCACTTCATCTTACAGATGAGAATCGTGTTGAAAGTGCGTTTAATGCATATAGTTCTCGTATACGTACGTCGATGTTACAGGTGAAGATCATAGCGCGTAATACCAAAGTTTGTTAAGCTAGTCAGCCTTTTCGAGTGAGAGAGAGAGAGTCTCGACTATCATTCTGCAAAATCCTTCGTTCCTACTGGCTGGTTTGCTGACAGGGGGTTGCTGTGAAGGCAGCTTCCGTGGCAGCTTCAGCCGAACCCTCGTACTTCCATCGCCACGGCAGGATTATCGCGTTATTTATGCGGCAATAATAACGAGTTAGTATATGCGCGGGATGTGCTTTATATCCACGCGAGCCATTAGGGTTAATATAGCGCTAGGGTCTTTCGCACACTTCTCGTTCTATCTCTACCTTCCTCCCTCCCCCTGCCCCCCCCCTCTTTTTCCTTCTCGTTTAAATCGCGAACTCTTGTAACTTAGGACGACTGCGTCATTTGTATATTGGATGTTGCTCTTAATGCATATTAGAAAGTGCAGGTAATACAGATTGTTTTTTTTTTAAATAGAGAAGTCTAATCAAAAAGGTCGACTTTTCCTTGGTTAAAATTCGATCTAATATCATTTCTTTATATCGTTTCTTTTTTTTTTAACATGAAATACGATATAGCAGTTATATAGATTAAAGTGTTAAATAAAGTGCGTGTACACGTGCAAATATATATTTATTGCGATATACGAGAAGATTAACGGACTATCGAGTGGACTACGATGAAATTGCATCATATAATTTACGTACGCCTTGATGCATATAACAAATTGATTTGTATTTTCCCGTCAGAACATTTCCGCGCGCACAAGATTTCTCTCTGCAGGAGCCGACGGTGGTTGGCGAACTCGCGCCTTCGGAGAGATCGTCAAGGAAGACCGGCCGGTCCGCCTCGCGCGACCGTTAACTTCTCCTCAGCGCCCGATCCCAGTCGTTACTTACGACAACGTCGTATCTCATGTCGCACCTGCTAAGCACCGTCGGTACGTCATATAGAAAGGGCGCGAACGGATAATCTCACCATGCGTGTGACTCAGAGGTGTTGCAGGTTCTCTCCCCGCGATGAGAAAAAAGTTCAGGATTACCACGATAGGATTGTTTATCGACTTGGCGATAAGCGATGCCAACCACATGCCACCCTTTTTTTACACAGACCGTTCGCAACATTATCGATCGCGACGCGATATATTAATATACATATAATATCTTCGCTATTGGACGTATGTTTAAAAAACGAAATCTTATTTATTGCATTAAGTGTGTCGTCCTGTGACAATAATGTACGCTAGTAGTCGTTTAAGTAGAGAAAAGGTGAAAATGTGAACCGCTTTTGTTAATATGGGCCTTATTAAATTTTCTTATAATTAACACCTGATTTATTTATTACATAGTTCATCCATTATTATATCAAATTTTTCGTATGATTTTCAATGTCAAGTTTAACGTGGTTTAAAGTTTGTAAATAACAAGTTTATACCCTAAATTAATTCCCCTAGATACTGTTCTTTTATTTTAAGAAAGTAAGTAAGCTTAAATAACTATATATTTTCACTGAAACATAATTAAATTTTGTTACACGGAAAGAACGATTTTGCTAAAAAATATCTGAAAATTTAGTTATATAGATTTAGATCTGAGAATAATTTTATTGAATCAAAATATTTGTGTAGAAAACTCAAGTATGATGAACAATGCTGTAAAAAATTTTGATATGCTATCAATCAGCTTGAACGTTCTACATTATTATTTTGATGTTGATCAAAATATTTTGATCAAATTATTTTGATGTTTGTCAAAACTTATTTTCAGATCTGCATTTGTGACTAAATTTTTAGAATTATTAAATATTTAAATATTGATAATAATTTTCCATTCTGCGCTCGTATGTTTTAACAATAAATAATGATAAGCTTTTACCAAGTCTAATAAATTTAAAACGAGCAAAGGTTAGGTATATACATAAAGATTGAATTTATTATGATCACCTTATTACATTGAAAACAGTACGTTTCGATTTTACTAAGTCTTCTTCAGCTGTAGATATACATAAATGTTCTATTGCTACATCAAATCAAACCCTTGTACAAAATAAGATAAAAAATTATAAAAAAGATAAAAAAAGGTGAATTTTTAAACTTCGGTAAAACTGTTCTTTCTATGTAATGTTCCTATATATTAGATCCTCTAAGTCAGTCTAAGTGGTAATGGTAAGCCTCAGGATTTTTTTACGAAAAATATTGCAGTGCGTTGTTATTTGTTAAAAATCTTTAGTTATCATTTTAAAATGATTTTAAGAAGTCTTTAAAAGTATCTGCGTAGCGAGGAAGAAGTATTTAAAGCGAATTTAAACACTTACAAGAACATATTCAACGCAAAAGTATTGCTAAGAAAATGTATTCATGAAAAGAAACTTTTAAATCTGTTAAAAAATATCTCAATATACATATTTAGAAATTTCTATGAATTTAAGATATTTTGACTTGAGGGAAAATCAGATTCTATAAAAATATTAGGAAGAAGTATTGTTATTACATTCGAACAATCATATCATGTCTTTTTATTTAAACAATTTTTCCCATTTTGTGAACTACTTCTTCCAAATGTGTGTTTTATAAACTTACAATTAGATAAATAAATGATCACTTGTGATAAATTATCGTTGACTTGAAAATAAAACAAAAATAAATAAATAAATAAATAAGAAGTACAAAATGAACAAAAAGAGGGGATTTACGTTACTATCCTTTCCTCTATAAAGATAGTATTTTTCGATTTTAAAATCGTGCTACAAGAACTTTGATACCAAAGCGAAATCACAATTAGTTTTGGAACAATTTCCGTTACTCATGTTATTATCTTCAGCGAAATACATCGTAAACCCAAATTATCTATCCGATCTTATACGATGAAATTATTGAAAGCGAGCAAAGCCTAAAGGAATACGCATGTCTGAATTCGCTTTATTGGATAATGCAAATCAAGGATTATTTGATATTCGAAAAACGATATTCTTTTATCGGTTACATCTTTTATAATAGAATTATAAATATTCCGATTACTCGACAAGGTAACAAACGGCCGGTTAAACGAATTCTTCAGAATTTTATGAAGTCCTTTCACGAGAGGAAATTCATGACGTGATACACCGCGGGTTAAAGGCATCGCTCGAAAAGACATAAAGTATTCGGCTGCTGTATCGAATTCCAAACAGGTTTTCCGCCGACGAAAACAAAGAAACTTCCTAAGTACGGCAGATATTTCTAACATATACGTCCTCGAAACTTCCAACTTATTGCATGCCGCGCTTAATCCTTTCCTGTTATCTCCCGTATCGACAGAAGCGAGAGAAATAAGGGGAAAAAAGTCAGATCCAAATATAGACAACGGTGGCGTAAATCATCCAACTTCGGTTGTAAAATGTGAAGCAAGTCGCGTCCGAAAGCGTCAAATATCGGAGGGCTTGAAGACAAAACTCCTCGGGAAAAGGCTGAAGAGGCGTTTCTTCTTTCGGTCATCGGGGACGACATGGTCGACTGGTAGCGGTTGATTGGTCCGCATCGATCCAGTATACAGGGAGCAATAGATCAGCGGAGACACTGACGCCATGCTGAGAGCCAGCCCTCATCTCTCCCACTTCATTCCTTTGCCTCCCCGGTGTCGCGCAAACGAACCAGAAGGAAAAAGAGAGATGTCCACGTCGCAAACCCGATTGTATATCGAGAGAAGCGAAGCTTGGCGACCGCGATGTCAAAGTATACGAACAAGTTGAGGAAGGGAGAAGAGGAGATGAGAGAAGCGTGAAGGTTCGCAAGAGTTTAGAAAGGGGAAAGGATGGCAGCGCACGCGGAAGAAAGGTGTCGCATCAATACGAGGCCATCTCACCGAGACGCGGTGTTATAGCCGCTACGCAGAGAGACCGAGGACAATTGCAGTGATACGAGAGAGGGAAAGAATTCAGACTGAAGATAGGAGAGAAGTGCAGAGGCGGGGGCGGTGGAAACGCGCAGGGGAAAAGGACAAAGAGCTAAGAAGAAGAGGAAGAAAGGTGTTGCATCAAGACGGCACTAGATAACGACAGGGAGGCTCGTGGGTGCCGAAGGGAGAGGTAGAGGAGACGAGATAGGCAGTCGACCAGAGAGAGAGGCGAAGGTCTGAAAAGGCGGAGGCGAAGGGTATCAAGGTGGTTGTAGAAGAAGGGCAAGAGGAAGACTGTGAGAGAGCAAGCAAGAGAGAGAGAGAGAGAGAGAGAGAGGGAGAGGGAGAGGGAGAGGGAGAGAGAGACTTCGAGAAGCGTTCTCGCGGCCTCCGCCGCGCGCTGTTGTTCGATTCGGGCCGCGCGGCCGCGGAGAATACGAACGGCCGAATTATGAAAATGACCCCGTGTGACGCGGCAGCCACCCTCGCCAGAAGAGATAGCTTCGAGCAATAAACATACCTCCCCGTACGGCCCCGCCGCGCTCCTCGTCTTCCGGCGCGCCGTAGGTCCTGGGGGTAGTTGGGAAATACGGAAGGGTCGCGGAAGGGGTGGATGGATCCTTCGCTGTCGCTCGTTGTGCACACGCACGGGTAAACACGTACGCGAGACGCGAACGCGCTACTTCTTGGGAAGAGCCTTCGCTCGCGAGGTATCGTGACGCCTTATAATTCTTTGAAAAGGCTCACGATGCGTGAAAATTCGCGCACGACGACGATCGAAGAACCGCAAATCAATCGCTAACGAATGCCAAAAGTGTGACACTTTGAATAATAAAATCATATGTTCAAGAGTGTTATGTTTATCAAAATATTTTATTATACTTTATATCGATTTATAGTATGTTGAGAAATTTAAAACATAAAATCGAAAACGTATCTTTTTATTGTAATATTTTATTATTCAACACATTACATATTTTATTAATGTTTAACTTTTATGTTAATTTTTTTTATATATAGTTAAGTCAATATATTTGTGTCGATATAATTTTTAATTTTATATGTTTGACTCTTATTAGCCTTTTACCTATTTATTATATTTTTTTATTGTAATTTTTTAAAGGAATATATGATATATGTCATTTAACATTGTTTTTCAATTAATTCTTTATTAAAGTAATATATTTTGAGTATTAATATCTATGTCGAGCAACAAATGTGAAATTATGTAAAATAACATTAAATTTACATAATCTCTAATATTAATTTAAAAATGTAAGATTTTTTATCAGAATGTAAAATTTATCCAATGATTTTATTGAACGATATTTATTTACCGCATATTTTCCCGCGTAACGTATTAAATATGGTGCATGGTCTCGCATTTCGGTTACTGATTTAGATCGAGCATTTATCTTACTGTATGTGTAACGGTGTCGATGGTTTAACTGGAAAACAAGCAAAGTTACGACGCGATCGCGGAATGAAATACGGAAGCTTCTGTTCTCGCCGACGTGACGAAATAATATGGCATTCTGCTAAACAGCTCGTTCCATCGATCACGCGTGACGTTTGACCTTTGCGCAGTGATGTCCTGAAATTGCGGCTGCGAAAAAATGAAGGGTATATATATGTACTTATATTCCGCGATGTATGTAGTAGCGATCTGGCTATAGCATATAGACAGAGTCCGCGAAAGGAACGCATCGAAGGAGTCGAAAGAACACTACGTTAATCGTAAAATGCGGGCACGACCGATTCCCACTCCGAAAGAACGCACGACCCATTGCCCTAAAAGCTGTTCGGTACGCTGCAGCATTTATCCTGGAATCTGCCTCGTAAATTTCCATTTCGACCTCCGTTCTTGGCGAATCGCCGTCGTGGCTGCGAACGTACGACGATTGGTTCTCTCACGTTGCTCGGCGAATAGATATTCGTACGTCGAAGACCATTCGACCGAAAGATCGATACTACTTGTAATTCCAACACGTATAATCGTCTCGAGTATGGCGAAGTAGGAACTATATCGTTATACACCAAAACTACTACTATTGAAAAAAAAAGTTGAAAAATATCATCTCGACTTACGTGCGATTTTATTTTCCATTTTTTTAAGCTGGTAATCGGAGGCCGCGTATCTTTCAAACATTTTAAATTCTGCATTTACAGTTCTACGATATTACTTTAAAAAAAATTGTCTTATATGTATTAATTATATTCTATTTTATTTTAATTAACAGAGAAAGTCAAGATTTTTATAAAGATAAAGTAAAAATATCTCCAAACATCGCGAACGCACATCATAATGTGTCAGATATTTTTCAAATATTTTGTTGACGGTAGGACGATCAATCCGTTCGATAGATCGTTTTATTGTACTCTATAATATACGCCGTTGTTTCGGTCACCACGCAATCGGTCAGTAAAATAAACACGGAACAAGTATCGCGCGCTTCTGTATCTGCAGCGCGTTGCGGGTAAACGCGAAATGGTTGGGAATTGCGTGATCCAGCGTGGACACTTGCGATAAACAGATAACGACACGGCCGGTGTGTACAATGGGAGATCGACGTGCACCTGACGCGGATCGTGATGCATTTCCTGCGGACCGCTGGACCGAGTTGCGGCTAGAAAGCTCGCTTGGCCACCGAGAGCCATTCGTCAACCCTTTGGGTCGCGTCTGCCCGTCAGTCAATCCTGTCAACCGTCAATCACCGTCGGCTCTTCTCTTCCACTCACTCTTATGCGCCGGCCGAATGCATAATCAGACTGCAGTGTCCCTTATGCAGATAGCGGTGTCTATAGATCGCGCCAAATTGCGGACGCTCGCGAATTTACTGCTCGTCGAATATACCGCGTCGTTGCAGTTTCGCTTAACTGCCGGCTGTTATCTCTCTCCCGAATGCGATTCCTGTTTAATCACAATTTATAAACCCTTACAAGCCAAAAGTATTTTTATTTTGTTTATAGTTCATGATAATCCCTCTTGTGACATTTATCATACTTGTATTACTTTCGATAGTTCGCCCGATCATTTTTTTTTTCCTTTTCTAGCGATTTATCTTCGGTCAGTTTTACATTTTATTTACGTATTCCAGTTATTGTTGATTTTTTGTCCGTTTTGCCTCGATGTCGAGATATTTCGTCGAGCGGTGTACCGTTAAGGATTACAACAGGTCGCGATGAATTATCAAACTCGTAATATCATTCTTCATTCACGCATAAACGGATAGCACGTAAATATCATATGCGACGCAAATTTATATGTACGGTCTACTTGGCTGTCAAATTTTTTTTTTTCTGACTTATAGGACACGCGTCAATATGAACGAGCGATTGGATCTCAATGAACGGCTTTTAGTCCCGCTTCGTCCTTCCGACGCTCCTTCCTTTCTCGCTCTCGCGCTTGCGTCGCTTTCTCCTTCTTTCTCTCTCTCTCTCTCTCTCTCTCTCTCTCTCTCCGTCGTCGTAACTCTTTTTCAGCCGGCCTTGATGGACAGGCTTCATACGCTAATTGCCGATTTTTTTGGCCGGAAAACCAGCTCTGGCCAACGGTTCAACAGGTGTCGTGGTGGTGGGTCACGGCAAACTTTTATTTGAGAGCGCGAGAGCAAGGGAGGCAGGAAAAGTGAGAAGGAGAGAGAGAGAAACAGGGAGAGGAAGAGGAAGAGTGGGTGAGAGAGGGTGCACGCGGAGTTCAGCGAGCGGGCGGGAGTCTATTAGTTCACCCCGGAAAAACGCGACCCCACCGGCAGCCTCTCTCTACGTAGACTCGACCCGTTGTTTGGTATCGCTGATTTTTTTCTTTCTTTCTCCCCCTTTTTTCCATTCGAACACGTCGACCACTGTAATCGCTCTGTCGAAGCAATCCCTCAGCCCGTCCTCACGGCAGACGCTCTAATAGCCCCGCGATTCGTCTATTCGATCCAGTTGCCGCATTCCGCTAAAATACGAAGTGGCTGACGAATTAACTCTTTTTCGCTCGTTCCGCTTGTTCGTAAAATTCTGTACGTGGACACGCGTGCGGTTAAAAATTCTTCTTCATAATTTTACATATCAATTGTCGATCTTGTGTATAATTTAAAAACTGTATATTTAAAAAATTCATTTTCCTTTGCAGCTTACTTTTATCGATAAATATGCGCTTTTATTTCTAAGATTCTAATACATGTAACGTAAACTCTATGCTAAATGCGTGCACTTATTGATAACAGTGAGATATGAATACCTATCTGTATAGATTTGTTTTTTATTGCTACATTTTAGACTACACTGAAACTTTCTTTCTTCAAATCTCAATCATGTACCTACTGTTCACTTTGAGTACAAAAAGTGTACGCTAGTTTAGCTATAAAAAACTAATGTCTCAAAAAAAAACTGCCGTCATTTTCATAATTCAATTTTTAACGTAGAGAAAAGTTACTCAAAGAAATAACTTTAATTCATTCGTGACAATGTGTATTTATTTTAATCAGTGTAACATAAATTCAAAAGAGAAGGGATTCTTCTGACATAAAGTACCTGCCCTAAGTTTTATTTTCCACAACTCGTTCATTCTCGCAATTACCACGAGTAGATGGTGTAGCAACGATAGTATGATGTTTATGACGCATATCTGCGGTATCATAATTAAGAATCTTTTGTCGACCTTTCTGAAATCGATAATGCGGACATAAACGAGTTGTGATCGAGTCGGGTCGACGCCTCATTGTCATCGGAGGCATTCAAGATCATCGGTGCATGATTATTCCCCGTCGATCGTTTCGTTCATCGCGGCGACATCAAGGGCGGACGGGCCATTCGAGACGAGGATATCATTCTCCCCTACTCTCCTTTCGTCCCTTCACTCCTACTTTTTTCTGTCAGAAGATGACAAGTCATCGTCGTCATCGAACGAAGAAAGGAACCAAGTGAGGCAGATGCGTCGGCTGCAGATAGAAGAGCCCGCTCTGCTCATTGAAGACGGGTAATCAATATCGTTTCATTTCGGAGAACAATCGAAAGATCCTAGGTAACCCGTCGTTCGATGGTAATAACGTTGCAAGACTGACAAATGACTTCTTTCCTTGCAAACGATGACCGGAGGTCAATGATACCCGAAATAACTTTGTTTGAACGATTAATCGCGTTAAGACGTTATTATTGTATTTCGTTTGCCGCTTGTACATGTACAAGTGCAACATTAACTCTACGATAGTAAATTATGTGTGTGTGTGTCGCTTTTCATGATGACACAAGTAATTACTTTTCGCTTTCGTTTTCATAAATATTTTAAATAAAAAAAATCTTTCTCTTCCCGTTCCTATAACTACAGAATATACTTATAAATGTAGAAACATTAGAAACTGTTCATGCATGGAGAGGCTAATCTTGCTAAAGTATCTAAAAATTTAGATAAATTCAGATACTGAAAGTAATTTTGTTGGACTACTCCTAAAATTATTATGTAGTATACTCAAGCGTAATGAGGAATGCTGCAAAAAGTTTAGACATTTTAACAACCAGCTTAAGCAATCTACGTCATTATATATATTTTGATATAGTCAATAAAATGTATTTTTAGATCTTGTGTATTTAGTTAAATTTTTAGACGCTTTATATTAATATCGCTTTATCATATTTCACATGTTTATTAAAAATATTATTGTAAAAGAATACTCTATCATTATCAAGGAATATTATCCCCACGCTTATTAACGAAACTTTATCGGACATATGAATTTCTGTATGATTATAGTAAGATTAGATATAGATAAGAAGAGAAATATACAGCTAGAGTAGATAATAAACACGTAAATAGCTTACAGAGTGGAGCCATAATTGGTTCCGCGAAGTTATTATTTCCTCCTCGCGTTTTCTCTAATCGATTAGGCTTAACCGCAACAAATACTCGGAATTTCCTATTGCAAACCATCCGCGTACGCTCGTCATGTAAAAGGTACCGCGAGTCGCGGAAGACCTGCCACGGCATGTCGCGCGGCGGTTCGTGTCGCTCCCGGAAACGACGTGCATCTTCCCTGACGTGCTCGCGTGGCCCGCGCGACGGACAACGTCGAGGCCTGAACTGGTCGACGGAACAATAAGTTCTTTTCGCATTCGTCATATATCCCGTGCCCGAGATCCAAGCCTGGGGCTCACCGCGTCAGGGCGAAGTCACGAAACACACAGGAGACACGGAAGAGACAGGCAGAGGAGAGACGGACAGTCGTGCGACTCCGCGATCCCATTGGAGAACCAGTGCTCGGTGGTCACGCACGAGCGGTTCTCGCACCGTCTCGCCGTAGAATGACGAGACGTATTCCAGCTGGTATTGTTGTGCACCCGTCCCGCCGTGCGATACCGTAAGTGCCCTAACATAATACTTTTGTGTATCTCTCCTGGCCAGGGAGACGCCGCGCCGACCATAGAGCGATGAAAACGAGCGGAGATAATAGCAAAGAGATAAGGACAGCGCCTCGTTACATTACATTCGGCATGCCAGCTGTGCAACGACCTCCTTGCTCGTATCCCCCTCAGTTCTTCGTCACTTGATCCTTTCTCGTCTGTCCTCGTCTGAACTGCGCGCCGTCCAACCTCTTGTCTCTCAGGTCCTCCAAAATCTCCCACCGTGATCGCATTTGCGTCTTCATTACTCGGATCCTATCCTGACTATCGCCCACGGTTGATGTTTCAGAAATAACGACACGGGAGGGTCTCAAACTGACGCCTTGCGACTCTTCGTTTAACCGTTGGATCTTATCCCTTCTTCTCATTTCTAGCGATAAATCTTTGTCCCTTGGGACGTTTGCGCCGTGATTGCGTCTTCGTTGCGTGTCAACACTTTCCTGATTATCAATTACAAATTACATCCTTTTAGAAAGAAATTTCGAAACGACATTATGATTATTATAACGGTTCTTTACATGTTTAATTATATGATATTCGTACTAATTATATGAAAAATTCAATAAAGTGAATTAATTTTGTCACATATTATATAGCTTATGACCTTCGCAGAAATATACAGGGTGTTTCTGAAAAAGCGGACATTAATTGCATAGCGCTAATCCTGATCTAACATCGAGTTGAGAAATTCCTGAACCATTTTTTTGTACGGTGCTGTATGAAGCAGTTATTATTATCGAGTAAAGCTAATCTAATGGGCGCCGTCTTTTAAACGGACGCACGTCCGTGAACCGCGCGTCTAGTAGTATGCGTGAACGCGCCGCTATGCCGCTGACTTCGCGCAATATTCTCACGCATCATAATAATGCGAAAAATTCGTTTTACATTCATAAAATCATATTTCTTCTGTCAGAAGAATTTTCTTTCAGGAAAATTTCAACGAGGGATACAAGAACTCTCGTAAAAATGTAGCAAATTATAGATTATAAAGCAAAAAGATTATATTTTTTTTATGTAATCTATAATTTGTACAGCACATTGTATCAAAAATGGTCCAGGAAATTTCGACTCAATTTTAGATCAGGATTAGCGTTATATAATTAGTGTTCGCTTTTTCAGAAACACCCTGTAATGCTGGTCAATGCTGAAAGACAGTAATTAATTACTGTTTTTCAGTAATGAACTGGCCAGTATTTTCTAGAGTATATGGTAAACAAAATATGCCGTAAATACAATAATGGATAGTTTTTGAGCTAGAATATATCAATAGTATCAAACTTGTGCTCACAGTGCATTTTTCTTACAAATTAAAAAGTTAATCACGATTAAGAGTCTTGTGTATATATAACATCTTCTGTCATCACATTGAAAACTACATTATATGTAAAGTCATTCCATCTGATTTTATCGGGATTAAAGTTTTCGATTAATACAAGATTCTTCATTTCTATAATTATTTGTAATCATTTCAATTCCTTATCTAATTTATTCTTTTTATATTTTCAGCGGCGCAATACACGCAACAATGGACAACAATGGAGCAGCAATGGGAAACATCTGTCTCATCTAGTCCAACAGGATATGAAGAAACACATATAATAACGCGATAAAAATTGTGAAAAGCTATTCGACACGCGTACGTAAAATTATTATAAAATTCCAATGTACAGATTAAAAAATGATTTCTGCCGGACCCACATGCGGGCAGAGCAAACATAATATTTGCAGAAATTACGGTTCCATGCTCAAATCCACTTTAGTCTATCTTTATGCGTCTATGTCGAATCAATATTACACATACATATTTACGAGCGAATTCACCTCCAAACCACCAATAAGCCGCCGACCTCATATACATATCCCGGCGCAATCGTTACCGGGGTGTCCCAGGTTTTGATTTTCGTTCTTTGTTCATTTATTTGTTTTTCCTTTTTTACTGAAAAATCTGTCGATTTACGAGGGCCGGCGCTTTCCATCGCATCGACATTACCGCGCGCATATCTGGTTACGCGTTTTCATTCGTTTATTTATCGCACGGAAATTTCGCTGATTAGTATCATGCGGACTGCACTAATGCGTTGTCTCGTAATTCATCGATTTTAACGGAGCTGCCGGTCCATTGAATCCGCTACTTGCCTGCTGACATTTGCGTATCGTGACGAGCTCACAAAAACTTGTGCGAAAAAAGGAAAAAGAAACAACTCGATTCCAGCATGGATATTATTGTAGACGTATTATTGTAAATTATTATCTTGTCATATCAGTGTCAACAAATTTAAAAGAAACATTGAAATAATGGCTGTGTGAATGGGGCTTTTTAATACGTTTAAATTGCATAAAATCATCATTATTATAATTATCATTGACAGATCTTCTATATTTATCGGCGTGATTTACCATTCAATTAGACTTCTTTCATTAATTTACATGATCTTAACGGCAGTCGTATACGGTCGTTTGTCCGTCGTATATAATTATTTTAAATTAGAGTCACGTAAAAATTCTAAAGAATATAAGAATCTACGGAAGCACATTAACATTAGTCGCTGGCGAGTATAATCGTCAGCCAATCCTCATCTTTCAGCGCAACTATCTCTCCGTATAATCTTCTCGGTCTTGGGCTCTCGAAAGAATCTATAATATCTTGATACTTTCTCTCTCTCTCGGGATTCTTTTCGACTATTTCGTCTATTTGGCCGGCGCGGCGCGTTCATTATTTCGAAGGTTTTCTGGCGACGACGGCGCCGAGCGTCGGTGCCGCGGTTCTTTACGACGCGGAATTATCCTTCGACGTCGTTGTCTTCGTCACGATCGCGCGCAAAATTCTCCAGCGCCGGCGGAGATAGCGCCGGTGGACGGATCCCCACGGGATGAAAATGGACAAAGTTTCCCTCGCACGACAACTGGGATGGAGCCTGACTCAACCCGACTCGACTCGACTCCAGTCGACTTGGATCGACTCGATTCACTCCCTTTCTCTCTCTCTCTCTCTCTCTCTCTCTCATTCTTCCTTCTCTGCAGCTTCCCTTTTCCGCTCCTCCCCGACTCGTCCTTCGCGTAGATCCAGCTCGACTCGTTGCAGTTCGGCTCGCATAAACTTGCGGCGATACACTTGGCGCTCGTCCTGAAACGCGAGAGTCGCCTTGTTGGGCGCCACGAGATAAAGTCACCTCTCTCTCTCTCTCTCTCTCTCCCTCCCTTCCACGCTCTCTCATTCACCGTCTCGCCGGCATTGCTCCTTCTCCTTTCCAGTCCGATTCCAGCGCGCACATTAGGCTTGGAGTAAAGGATAGAACGTATCTCGAGCAGAGAGAATACCTATACACACGGGGAAAGAGAGAGGGTTAGGGAACAGTTCTAAAGTGCCGTTGGGTGGCGGCGTGTGCCGGCAACCCCCGGTCGCTATCGAAGGGAAAGGGGGGGGTGGCGGCGCGGGGGATAGGATTGTACGAGCGAGCGAGCGAGCGGTTCGTGGATGGCAAGGCTTGCAGGTTGGCCCGGCACCGAGCCGAGAGATTGGATCCCGGAAATGAGACAAACCGATGGAACCCCGAACCCTCTCTCCTCGTCGAATCCGCCGGACGAGGGAAAGGAGGGAAGCGGTGGAAATACGCTATGCTCTCCTCGATAGTCGCCGTTATCCCGCGATGTATCTACCCTATCAGCTCTTTCTCTCGTCCCACCGCCGCCGCCACCGTCGCGAGCTTCCTTGTATCTCCTTCGCGTTCCCGGATGACTTTGTCGCCAAAATTATGAGATTGATCCGGAGTCGACGCGCTGTCCGGGACGGAATCCGTTGCGGACGGGCAACGCGATCGACTGTTCCATTTCCGGTAACCACTAAACTACGACATAAAGCTACTACGATCTGCCGTGAACGCGCGATGCATTTTTATATACGGTTTATTTCCTGAGAATACGTGACATATACCCTTTTACACGTTTTCTTTAATTGACTCTCCCGCGTTTCCGATGAATTAATATATCAGCCGGTCGTCATCGCTGCTCGTTTTAATAGTTCCCGAGCTCTGAAAATAGAATCGATCATTGCAATTTACGCCGATAAAGGTATAATATATTGTCGGCGCGGAGCTGCGAATTCACTAGTAGATCCTGAGAGGATGCCTATTGCCGGCTTACCGACTCTGGAACGCTGCCAATTTGGAAAATCATTTCCAGGACATCGCGCGTTGGCCGCGGGAAAGAGCATTTATGTCTTAACAAGAGTCCAACTTCGCGGCCAAAACTACTCACATGCATGTAATTCGAAAGTACAGTAAGAGGCGGTTATCTTGCAGATTCTTCGAAAAAGGCAAGTATATGGGGGACGTAACAGGTGTTGTTATTCGCGCATTCGAATCATAATTACTGTACCGGAAATAACTATTTAGTTATTTTTAAGACGTTGCTCTCGTAGATATCTGTTTTCCCTTTGCCATTCGATTATTAGTTTCAAAATAATACAATAACTATTATTATTGAACATACAATAATTGTACCTTTGGCGAGCTTGGTTATAGCATCATTATGGTTTCCCGATTCAGTCAGAGCACTACTGGAATTGATTAGTTAATTAAATAACGATGAACAATCGTTCCTCCTAATTAATTAGATTAATTAGCAAATTCAACATTTTGAGTAAAGTTATATAGGTCCAACCTATGTACCATTCTCTAATTTATAGAAACATTTTGCTTCCTAATTAAAATTATCTAACATAAATTCTTATCGCAAAATAAACTTTACAAAATATTATTGAAATGCGCAAATTTTATCTATAAGTATTTGTTACTAATTTTAAATGCAATTCTGTCATTACACTGTTTGTAATTATTACGAATTTAAAATCAATGCAATTATATAAACGTCAAGTAGCATAATTTTTTAAATAATTGTTCAAATTTATTTTCCTTTTTTAACTAAATTTAATTAAATTCGCAACCTGTATACCGTCTCCGTATATATATATTTATAAAGTTCTAACTATGAGTGACTGAGAAAAAAAAGTTTATCTTTTCTTTCAAACGTATTTTTATCATTCGAATTGTCAGATGGTTGGATTCAACCTCTTAATTTTTAATTACAGTACCTGTAAACGCAATTCGAATGAATATTACTATTTAATACCGTAAAACGAATTCTCATCCCTACGCGCTTAAAGATATAATAATTCCCGGAAAGGTCTGAACCCGATACAGGGTGCGGGTTCTGGCAACGCGCGGTAGCTGAGTTTGCGCTTGATCACACCAGAGTGGACAAGGAAGGGTAGACCAACGGTGGGACGTAGAAAATATGATGGATCCGGACTCGTCGTCTTTCCGTCCCGTGGCGATCATCCGTCAACCCTTTGAAACTTGACGGAAGTCCCGGCCGTGTGGGGCGTACATATGGGTGTGTGTGTCGCGGGGACGTACACACACGCGTGCGTGCATTACATCCACGGACTGGCCCGTTCGCCGAGTGGCTGGAAGTGCGCTCTCGCGCGCTCGCTCATTCGTCCCCGTTGTGTGGCCCGACCGCGTTATACCCGCTGACTGCACGCGCGCACGACAACGGCGCGTTCTCGCTCTCACGGGTGATAAATGGTTCGATCAGGCGTCGATGGAAGCGCAGCCGGGGCTATACTGCTGCCATGCCCGATGCTGCAAACTGCGAACCGTCACCGGACGGCGGTGACGTGGCCGGCTTCCGAGAGGCGGATGTCCATCTTCGTCCCGTACTTTTTTTTTTTTTTTTTTTTTGGCGTTATAGAATTTTTTCACGCCCTTCTGACACGTCGGCAATGTTCTTCTCGTATGCTATCGCGCTATCGAAATTTTAATCTTTCCCTTGTCCTTTTTTTCTCCTTTTCCGCGATACCACTGGCCTTTCTTTTACATCTTCTGTGTGTGTGCGCCACACTGTACTTTCTTTCTTCTCCATTTCTTCGTTCAGCTTTCATCGCCTTACGACGGTCGATACAGATCTGCCTTTTCTCTCTTCTTTTTTTTTTTTCTATTTTACTCGGCCGCGCTTTATCCGCGGATGTTCATTTGGCGCATTTGCATAATTTATGCATGTTGCGGAACGCCACTCGGTTCGGTGTTATAAATATGTAAACGTTCCCGTCGTAACGCGGAATGTTCCGCTGCACTTCGCGATTCGTCGTTCGCCTATACGGTAACGTAGTATTTGTCTCGATACGGCGTATTCCCTCCGCGGGCGACTCGAACCGAGAAGCGCAACGAATGGTCCTTGGCAATCCACGTCGAGAGTAACTGAGTTTTTAAAATCGAATTTCCGCGACGATATATACGGCCGTGATCCCGTTCCACACGGGCGGTAGACATTAACGTAAACTTGTGTCTCGACTTTTGCATTTCTCCTCTTTCGCCCCGGCTGAGGAGGGTTGCGGGCGGGTGGGAGGGGGCGGCTCGCGGTTAGTAGGGTCGCGTTTAATGCAGTTTCGGGCGTTCGAGCGGCAAATCCATCAGGCGGATACCTCGGGCATCGCCGTACCCCACGGGGCGGATAAATACTTATTTAACGCGCTTATGCATGCAGCCGCGGTAGCGATACGACCCGTAAATCTGTCCGAGGAAGTACAATGCTGCTAATTATATACATTCCCGTGACGCGAGGGAGGGAGAGCGCCCGT